>NC_091583.1:27744117-27771617 GCF_042767895.1 Penaeus vannamei | reverse complement strand
GAGAGGGTAGAGGGGGTTGAGAGGGAGAGAGAGGAAGAGGGAGAGGGAAAAAGACGGGTTGAGAGGGAGAGGAGAGAGAGGGAGAGGGAGGGAGGGAAAGAGGGGGTTGAGAGGGAGGAGAGGAAGAGGGAGAGGGGAAAGACGGTTGAGAGGGAGAGGGAGAGAGAGGGAGAGGGAGAGGGGAAAGAGGGGTTGAGAGGGAGAGAGAGGAAGAGGGAGAGGGGAAAGATTGGTTGAGAGGGAGAGGGAGAGAGAGGGAGAGGGAGAGGGAAAGAGGTTGAGAGGGAGAGAGAGGAAGAGGGAGAGGGAAAGACGGGGTTGAGAGGGAGAGGGAGAGAGAGGGAGAGGGAAAGAGGGGTTGGGAGAGGGGAGAGAGAGGAAGAGGGAAAGAGGGGGCTGAGAGGGAGAGGAGAAAGAGGGGTTGGAGAGAGGGAGAGAGAGGAAGAGGGATAGAGGGAAGAGGGTTGAGAGGGGAGAGAGAGGAAGAGGGAGAGGAAAGGGGGTTGAGAGGGAGAGAGAGGAAGAGGGGAGAGGGAAAGACGGGGTTGAGAGGGAGAGGGAGAGAGGGAGAGGGAGAGGGAAAGAGGGGTTGAGAGGGAGAGAGAGGAAGAGGGAAAGAGGGGGCTGAGAGGGAGAGGGAAAGAGGGGTTGAGAGGGAGAGAGAGGAAGAGGGGTGAGAAAGAGGGGGCGAGAGGAGAGAGAGGAAGAGGGAGAGGGAAAGGGGGGGTTGAGAGGGGAGAGAGAGGAAGAGGGAGAGGGAAAGAGGGGTTGAGAGCGATAAGGAAAGAGGTCTTGAGAGGGAGAGTGAGAAAATGGAGAGGGGGTTGGAGGGAGAGGGAAAGAGGGGGTTGAGAGGGGAGAGGAAAGAGGGGTTGAGAGGGAGGGAGAGGGAGAGGGAAATAGGGGTTGAAAGCAATAGGGAAAGAGGTCTTGAGAGGGAGGAGGAGAAAATGGAGAGGGGGTTGAGAGGGAGAGGAGAAAACAGAGAATAAAGTTGAGGGAGAGAGGAAAAGAGAAGGATGGAGAGGGAGGGAGAAGGGGGGGTTGAGAGGGAGAGGGAGATGGATAGGGTGGTTGAAAGGGGAGAGGGGGGTGAGAGGAAGAGAGGGGTTGAGAGAGAGAGTGGAGGGTTGAATTGGAAAGGGATAAGGAAAAGGAAGAAAAGAGTGAGAGATTAAGAAGATTGAGAGAGGACATGGAGGGAAAGAGACAAGAGAAAAGAAAGAAGGAAGGTAGAGAGCAAAAGGCAGAGCAAAAACTGACGGACTGAATAGCGAAAATCACGCCTGCTGCCGCAACAATATAGAGACAAAAGGCGAACGAGAAATCGAGAAAGGGACAACGAAAAAAGGTTGACGAAAAGAAACAATTCTAAAGAGAGAGAGAGAAAGAAAGAGAGAAGGGGCGGAACACACACACACACACACACACACACACACAGAGAGAGAGAGAGAGAGAGAGAGAGAGAGAGAGAGAGAGAGAGAGAGAGAGAGAGAGAGAGAGAGAAGGAACGGAAAGTAGAGAGAGAGAAAGAGAAAGAGAAGGAATGGAAAGCAAAAAGAGAGAGAGAGGGAGAGAGAGAAGGAACGGAAAGCAGAGACAGAGAGAGATAGAGAGAGAGAGACAGAGAGAGATAGAGAAGGAACGGAAAGCAGAGACAGAGAAAAAAGAAGGAAAGAGAGAGAAACCGATCGGAACCCCCCTTCCCTCCCCGTCCCCCCTCGCCGCCCCAACATGACTCAGTGTCCGGCCCTTCTTCCCTCGCTTCCCGGCCGCGGTCCCAGGCTCTCCGGTCCTCGAAGGAGTCGCCGGTGTTGGGTGTCGCGCCCGGTGGGAAGGCGCCCACGCGGACACTCGGGGCAAGGGCGGGGCAGGGGGCACATGGGGCGAGGGCGGGGCAGGCGCTTGCAGGGGGCACGTGGGGCAAGGGCGGTTACCCACGCTTGCAGGGGGCACGTGGGTGTGGTATTGGATGCACAGCTCAAGCGTGTGTGCATGAAAGGATGCGTGTATACTTACATGAACAAAAGAGCGCGCTTGCATACGCAGACACTCATCCACAAACACACACACACACACATAGAGAGAGAGAGAGAGAGAGAGAGAGAGAGAGAGAGAGAGAGAGAGAGAGAGAGAGAGAGAGAGAGAGAGAGAGAGAGAAAGAGAGAGACATTGAGTAAGTGAGAAAGAGAAGAAAGAGAGAGAGAGAGAGAGAGAGAGAGAGAGAGAGAGAGAGAGAGAGAGAGAGAGAGAGAGAGAGAAACATTGAGTGAGTGAGTGAGAAAGAGAAAGAGACTGAGAGAACAAAACAAAACAAAACAAAAAAACGAAGGAAAAAGACAAAGAGAGAAGAAAAGAAAGAACAAAACACAAACAATTAAGGAGAGCATATTGCCCGTGTCACGAATTTATAGACACGAATCCCTTCATATATCTGCAATGAATACATTTTCTTGTGAATCGAATACTAACACGATTTTTTTTCCTTCTTGTTGCAGGTAATGTTGCAGTTTCAATGCGAGTCACGTCTTTGGGGTTGAGGTTGCAAAGCGTAAGTGTTTTGTGTGTCATCTTATCGTTATTTTGTGCCATTATTTGCACTTAGTGTTTTCATTAATTATTTTGCATTTGTGATGATTATTTTATCGCTATTTTTTTACATTATTGGTACATTATTTATTATCGTTATTTTTGCATTGTTTCTACTTATTATCATAATTTTTATATTGTTTATATATATTTCATCGTTATATTTTTTCAATGTATTTATTATCATTTTGAACATTTTTGTCGTATTGTCATTTTCTATGAAGGTTAAAAAATAATAATGTGAGAACAAAAGGAGTTAACGATTTTACAAGGCGTGGATAACAGTGACAAAACGACCTTTCTCTATAATGGCTGTAAGTAATAATAAATAAAGATAAATGAAGTGATAATAACTTGATTATGGTCGTTTCGAATTGCTGATATCATTATTAGAAAACGTACCTTTAAACCACATAAAAATTGATAAAGATGAAGATAAAGATATCATTGATGATAATTGCACTAAGTGTAAAGATTGTAAGGAAACTGGTCTTGAGAATCGTGGAATGCTGAGAGAGCGAATTGTGATATCAAGAATAATTGGATAAAGATGCATAAAACAAATGACAAAGACAGAAGCGCGATGTCGGGGATAATAACTGTATACATAGGAAGACAATGGTAATGGAGGCAGCGGTGGGATTAATGGTTAATTTTCTCGTTATTTTCGTTTCCGTTCTGATGAATATCTTCGGATTATCTAATCGCCGGAAGGAATGCGAAGCATGAAAGAAAGCGACAATTGGGGTGATTAGTTTGAATATTAGTCGTGGAGTAAGCAATTGGGGGGAGGGGAGTGGAGGGAGGGAGGGAGGGAAGGGAGAGACGGAGGGAAGGGGAGTGGGGGAGAGAGAGACGGAGGGAAGGGGAGTGGGGGGAGGGAGAGAGGGAGGGAAGAAGGGAGTGGGGGAGGGAGGGAGGGAGGGAAGGGGCGTGGAGGGGGAGGGAGGGAAGGGGAGTGGGTGGAGGGAGGGAGGGAGGGAAGGAGGAGTGGGTGGAGGGAGGGATGGAAGGAAGGGGAGTGGAGGGAACCAAATCGAGCTAAGAAAGAAAGAGAAGGAAGGGAAAACGAAGAAGCAGAAGAAGGGAGAGAGAGAGAGAGAGAGAGTGAGAGAAATAAAGAAAGAAAGAAGGAAAAAGAGACAGAGAGAGAGAGAGAAATAAAGAAAGAAAGAAGGAAAAAGAGACAGAGAGAGAGAGAGAGGGAGGAAAAAAACCCTTAAACACGCCTAATAGCTGGTGGCGGGGAGAGCGACCGACCAGGGGGAAATGACCAGCATCACATTAGTCACCTCGGCTTGACCGCCCTCTGAACGCCTCACACCCGGGGGAGAAAAAAGACCCCCGGGTTCAGAGATGTCGATAATGGCGGCGTGAAAGATAGGTATTACGATAACGGTTGTTGTAATAAAATTCGGTGTCACTCTATCGTTGTTTTTTAGGGGGTTGCGGCGGTGACCCCTGTGCGGGTGTTGTGATCGTGGAAGTTAGTTTGTGATAAGGTAGTGTGTGTTTGCATGTACGTGTGTGTTTTGTGTGTGTGTGTGTGTGTGTGTGTGTGTCGTGCGTGTGTGTATGTGTGTGCTTGTATGTATGTGTGTGTCGTGCGTGCGTGTGTATGTCTAATGTACGTGCTTGCGTTCCGTATTTCCATGAGTTAAATCGACGTCAAATAGCAATCTGCCATTAACCTTTAACCGCAATATTGCCAAGAAGTGTAAAGAAACAGATGTCGATAAACCATTCTCCGATAATTAAAGATTTGTCACGATTTTTCATTAATTTCACAATCACCTTTGACTCGCCCTCATTGCCTTTATTTTACAGAGAAAATTTCAGCAATTAACCCCTTGACTTTATCGGCCATTATCATTACTTTTATGTACTTTTTTAAAGGGGGAATTAGGAGTGAGGCTCATGTTAGGAAACTGAGATGAAATGCGTGCTGTAGATCCACATTTTCTCCGGTTGTCTCTCTCTCTCGGCTGTGGTTGGGAAGATGTGCAGTTTAGACATCCGGCGAGGACCCCCCCTCCCCCCTTTCCCCCTTTTCTCAGGCTTACGAATCCTATACATATCTTTTTTTTTCTCTCTTCTCTGTATCTCTTTCTCTTTCTCTTTCTCTTCTCTTCCTCTTCTCTTCTCTTCTCTTCTCTTCTCTTCTCTTCTCTCCTCTCCTCTCCTCTCCTCTCCTCTCCTCTCCTCTCCTCTCCTCTTCTCTTCTCTTCTCTCCTCTTCTCTTCTCTTCTCTTCTCTTCTCTTCTCTCTCTGCTTCATTTTCCAGTCTTTTCTTCTCAATATTTAGCTAGTTGAACCTATAGGTTTCCCATAATTTCTGTCCTACCGGAAAAAGAATAGAAAATAAAAAATAAATAAATAAAGAATAAGCTCTATTCGCTGACTCGATCTCTTTAGTCGTAGCCTCATACTTATCCTCATCCTCATCCCCTCTTCCTCCTCGTCTGTATCTTCGTCTTCACCCTCCCTCTTCCTCCTCATCCTCGTCTTTATTTTCGTCTTCATCCCCCCTCTTCCTCATCTTCGTCTCCATCCTCCCTCTTCCTCCTCGTCTTCGTCCTTATTTTCGTTTCCATCCTCCCTCTTCCTTCTCACGTATCCTCTCCCCTCCCATCCACAACCCCGCTCCACCCCTTTCCCATTACCACTCATCATCTTCACCCCCATCCACCCCAACGCCCACCAAGACCCTAAACCCCCCAACCACAGCACCTCGTCCCTCCCTCCATACCCCATCTTCCCACACCTCTTACCCTCATCTCCCTTCCTTTCCCCCCTCTCCTCACCACTCATCCTCATTCCTTTCGTTTCTCCTTCCGTCCTGGGCCCCTTCCTCGCTAGGCCTTCACCCCCAACTCCCACATCCCCCTACCTTCTACGCCCCTCTCCCAACCCTACACCTCTTTACTCCTTATCCTTCCCCCTTCCTTTTCTCCACCACCTCACCTCTCATCCCCTCTCCCTATCCCCTTTCCTTTCACCCCCTCTCCCCACCCACTCCAACATCTCCCCGCCCTCCCTTCCTCCATCCACCCCCTGCTCATCTCCCCACCTCACCTCTCACCCCCTCTTTTCCCTCCGCCCCCTCTTCCCACCCCCTCACCTCTCACCCCTTACCCTTCTCCACCCCCACTTACCCATCTCCCCCACCCCTTCCCCACCCTCTACCCCCTCTCCCCATCCCCTACCCCACCTTCTCTCCTCAGCCCCTCATCGCCGCCAGGTAAATGAGGTGAGGTGGGTGTTGAGAGCGGCGACGAGTGAGGGAGTGAGGTCCGGCTCGGTGACTGAGCCGGGACAGGTGTTACGTGAGAATACTCCGATTTGTTAAAAAGAAGATAATCTGAATACTCCGATTTTTATGTTATTTTTTGTGTGACTTGATATGCATGTTTTTTCTTATTTGTTTGTTAATTTTGTGTTTGGTTTATGTTTGTTTTTTATTTATTTTTTTTTTTACTGAGGGATGTCGTGGTTTAGAAGGATGTAGGCCTATGTATCTGCGTTTCCTGTCTTGTTTAAATTGTATATTAAATACTTTGAATACATTTGCTCCCTTCGTCGGTAGAATTCGGATTGGATTTAAAACAAAAGTTACGACCTGTCGAGTTACCCACTGCGCTTCAGGCATACGAAAAACTCCCCGCAGTTAGACAAAAGACGAAAGATTTCTCCCGTTTCCCGCGTGTGTGTTTCGGACAAGTGTGTCGTGTGCCTTACCGACTTCAAAGGAAAAGAATTAGATCTGGACCACACTCCTTTGTTTACTTCTAAAAACAAAGTAAAGACAAATCGAGGACAGGTATTTGAGATCTCTCTCTTTTTTTTCTTTTTTTTTTCTCTTTTCTTTTAGGCCTGTTCTCTCTGTCCACCTGTGGAGGGCCTTCAATTATCGCGTTAGTTCCGCCGGCGTCCGCTCGACCTGGGTGGCGCTGCGGGCAGTCTCGATACCCTAATGGGCGGGAGGAGATGGAGTGTTTATGTGTTTCGTTCCTTGTGAAAAAATGGGGAAATTTTGATGTTTTAATATATATTTTTACAGGTATTTTTAGGTCAGGAGGCGGGGCTGACCATTTAGATATTTTTCTGTGTTTTAGGATTATGATAATTTGCCTTTTTCTCTTTGTTTTACGTATTTTTTTGTGTGTAGCGTTGTTGTGGGAGTTGGAGTAGCGTGTTCCAGTAGGAGTGACGTAGCGTGCTTGTCCTGCTTTTGTTTATGTTTTCCTTGTTCTTGGTCTTAATTTTCTTGGTTTCTTGTTCACTAAGATAGACGAAGATTTTTATTCGTTTTTTTTATGTGTTATTGGATTTCGTTTAGCAACTATGATATACTTTATTGGTTTACATGAAAAAAAAAAAGATACTGGAAGACACATTTTTTAAATAAATAAATAAAGAGATTTGGTAAGACATTCCAGAGAACACTGGAAGGAAAAAATAAAGAAAACGAAGGAAAATCAACCTGTTCCCTTTAATCCATTCATTAATCTTGATTATTTCCAGTCACCGCCGTTGCCTCCTCCCCACCCCCCTTCCCCATCCCACTACCCTCCTCTCCCCTCAACATCCACCCACCCACCCACCTCCCTATCCAGCCGCCCACCCACCTATCACTTCCCCCTCCCCCCCTCCATCTCCCACCCCTCTCTGTCCCCCTGCCCTCCCCACCCCACCCCTCCCTTCCCCTCCCCCTCGCCCACCCCCACCGACCTTGGGCTGTATACAAGACCCTCTCAGGACAGCGCGAGCACGCCCCTACCGGCGTTGTCGCGGGCGCGTTTTATACGCCGCCCGCGAGGACAGCGAGAGCCGCGTCCGAGAGGGGCGGGCACGGGCGCCGGGCAACAGGGCGTGTCATTACGGCCCATTCAGGATAAATATCGTTCATTAATATCACTTACAGAGTCGGATCGTCCGCGCCATGACTCGACAACAACTGGGTGGGTGGGTGGGGAGGGAAAGTGGAGTGGGTGGCGGAGGGAAGTGGGTGGGTGTGGAAGTGGAAAGGTGGGTGGGTGGAAGATTGGGTGAATTGTGGGTGAAGTGGGCAGGGTGGGTGAGAGGGAAGTGGAGTGGGTGGGTGGGGGGAAGCGTGGAGTGGGTGGGGTGAAGTGGAGTAGGCGGTGAGGGGAAAGTGGAGTGGGTGGGTGGGGGAGTGGAGTGATGGAGTAGGGGTAGGGGATGGGTGTGGGGAAGTGGAGGGGGTGGGTGGGTGGAAGTGGAGTGGTGGGTGGGTGAGGAAGTGGAGTGGGTGGGGGGATGTGGAGTTGGTGGGTGGGGGATGTGGAGTTGGTGGGTGGGGGAAGTGGAGTAGATAGCATACAGGGGTAAGGATGGGTGGGTGGGGGAGTGAGAAGTGGATGGGGTGGGGGAAATGGAGTGGATATGGGTATGGGTCGAGGGTAGGGATGGGTGGGTGGGGGAGTTTAGTGGGCGGAGTGGGTGGAGTCGGGGAAAGGATGGATGGAGTGGGTGGGGGAAGGGAGTGGATGGGTATGGGTCGAGTGGTATGATGGTTGGGGAAGAGGGAAAGAAGGGGAAGGTGTGTATGAGTTATGAGGAAGTGGAGTGGGTGGGGATTGGGGAATTAAAGAGAGGCAGGTGTGTAGGAGAAAGGGGATGAAGGAAGGACTGGAGAAAGATAAAAGAGGGAGGAAGGAAAGAAGGAGGAAGAGAAAAAGTTAAAGAGAAAGAGAGGAAGAAGAAGAGAAGGTAGGAAAACCGGAAGAAGAGGGGGCAAAGGGTAAGACGATCCTGAGAAAGGTAAAAAATACTGCCACCATTTTTCATCATTAACACACCTTTATTTCTCACGTCGATAGGGACAGTAAATCAACAAATCTTTTCTGGAGGTGAGTTTGGATCCCAGCCGAGGCATTGGGCATTCTGTATATATTCTAACTGTAGCTGTAACAATAACATATATATATCTATCTCTATATATATATATCTCTCTACTATATATATATATATATATATATATATATATATATAACATAACATATCTCTCTCTCTCTCTCTCTATCTATCTCTCTCTCTCTTTCTTTTCTTCTCTCTCTCTCTCTTCTTCTTTCTATCTCTATCTCTCTCTCTCTACTCTCTCTCTCTCTCTCTCTCTCTCTCTCTCTCTCTCTCTCTCTCTCTCTCTCTCTCTCTCTCTCTCTCTCTCTCTCTCTTTCTTCTCTCTCTTTCTCTTTCTCTCTCTTTCTCTCTTTCCTCTCTCTCTTCTCTCTTCTCTCTCTCTCTCTCTCTCTCTCTCTCTCTCTCTCTCTCTCTCTCTCTCTCTCTCTCTCTCTCTCTCTCTCTTCTCTTCTCTCTCTCTCTCTCTCTCTCTCCTCTCTCTCTGTCTCTCTTTCTTTCTTTCTCTCTCTCTTTCTCTTTTTCTTTCTCTTTCTCTTTTTCTTTCTCTTTCTCTTTTTCTCTTTCTCTTTCTCTTTCTCTTTCTTTCTCTCTCTTTCTTTCTTTCTTTCTTTCTCTCTTTCTCTCTCTCTCTCTCTCTCTCTCTCTCTCTCTCTCTCTCTCTCTCTCTCTCTCTCTCTCTCTCTCTCTCTCTCTCTCTCTCTCTCATTTTCTCTTTTCCTCTTTCTCAACAACTCTTTTGTGGAGGTGAGCTGGCATTCCTCGAGGCTGGTGACCACGTGGATCATGTTGACATACTGACATCAAGGTCCTGTCTCGCTCCCCCCCCCTCTCCCCCTCTTCCCCTCTCCAGCTGTCTTTTTCTCCTGTATCTTATCTTCTCGTCTTTTATCTTTTCTTCTCTCTACGCTCTCCCCTCTTCTCTTTCTTTCGTTCTCTCTCTCGCTCTCTCTCTCTCTCTCTCTCTCTCTCTCTCTCTCTCTCTCTCTCTCTCTCTCTCTCTCTCTCTCTCTCTATATATATATATATATATATATATATATATATATATATATATATATATATATAATATATATGTATATGATATATATGTATATAATATATATATATATTATATATATAATATGTCTGTCTATGTATCTATTTATTTATCCTATCTATTTATATATCTATATTCCTATTTATTTATCCATCTATATTCTCATCTATTTATCTTTCTGTCTATCTATGTACCTACCTATCTATCTATCTATATCTCTTTCTTTATCTCTAATTCTATTTTCTTTCTTTTGTTGCTGCCTCAACAAACAAACAAACAACAAGCGAGTTGGATTCTCCTCGCCCCGACTACACATGCAAATATACTTCCCGCTTATGTAATACGTGTAGCACACTCGGCCACCTTTTCCATCCTTGGAGATTCGTGGTTTCCTTCGCTCGTTCTTCCATCTTTGTCCATTCTTTGTGTTTCCTTCTTTGTTGTTGTGTCGTCGTTTGTCATTCTGTATTCGAGTTTCCTTTTTTTGTATTTTTTTTTGTTTGTTTGTTGTTGTCATGTCGGTTGTCGTTCTATCTCTGATTTTCTTTCTCTGTGTTTCCTTGTTTGCTGTTGTCTCGTTTGTCCTTCCATCTCTGCCCATCTATCGTCGTCTGTCCTTCTTTGCCCTTCCATCTCTGTCCATCTATCGTCGCCTGTCCTTCGCTGCCCTTTCTTCGAGTTCCTTCTATGTCCTCCCTTCGTTGTCCTTCGCTAAGCGCCTCGACCGAGATCCAAGATGGCCGCCGACCGCAAATGAGGCTGGCAGGCGCGGACATCTGGTGACGGATTGGTGAACTAATATGGGTGCCTCCCCGGCCGGGTCTGCCCCCGCGCCCATCACAACAGTGGTCGCCTCGCCTCGTGCCGGTTGCCTGCCGGGGAGGTGGTGCACTGCTAGGGCTTCTCTGCTTCTCTCTCCGTCTGTCTGTCTTTCTCGTTTTCTCTTTTTCTCTTTTTTAATTTCGTTCTTTCTGCTTTTTTTTCTCTTTCGCTCTTTGAATTTTTTTCTCTTCTCCTTTTAACTCTCTCTCTCTCTCTCTCTCTTTCTCTTTCTCTTTCTTTCTTTCTCTTTCTCTCTTTCTTTCTTTCTCTTTCTCTCTTTCTCTTTTTCTCTCTTTCTTTCTCTCTCTCTCTCTCTCTCTCTCTCTCTCTCTCTCCCTCTCTCTCTCTCTCTCTCTCTCTCTCTCTCTCTCTCTCTCTCTCTCTCTCTCTCTCTCTAACTCATTTTACCCCCTTTCTCTCTCCTTTTCTCTCTATATCCCCACTTAATTTACCCTTTTTCTCTTCCCTCTCTTCCTCTTTCTTCCACATCTTTTCACTTCCTCCCTTTCCCCTCTTCATTTTTCCCTTCCTTCTCTTCTTTCTTTATCTCTCCTCTTCCTCCTTCTTCCCTCTTCCTTCATTTTATTTCTTCATGTCTCCTCCTTATCCTTCCCATTTCTCTTTATTTCAGTCTCCATCTCGTTATATTCTTCCCCTTCCTCCTTCCTCTCACTTCCTCTGTCCCCCTCCTTCCCCATCTTTACTCTTTCCTCTTTATTTCCTCCTCATCCATCCCCTTCCTCCCTCTTCATTCTTCCTTTTTTCCTTTTCTCCCTCCTCTTCCTCCTTCCTCCTTCCTCCCTCCTCCTCCTCATCCTTCCCTTTCCTTTCTCTTCCTCCTCCTCCTCCCTCCTCCTCCTCCTTCCCCCTCTTCTCTCTTCCTCATTCTTCCTTGGTATTCCCTCTTCCTCCCTCCTCCTCCTCCTCCTCTCTTCCCTCTTCTTCTTCTTCCTCCTCCTCCTTCTTCTTCTTCTTCTTCTTCTACTCCTCCTCCTCCTCCTCCCTATCCTCCTCCTCCTCCTCCTCTCTATTCCCTCCTCCTCCCTCCTCCTCCTCCTCCTCCTCCTTCCTCCTCCTCCTCCTCCTCTAGACCACCTAAAGATGACGCTTCACTCCGGCCATACTCTCATGCAGATTTTGGGCAACTGAAGACCTTATTCTTGCGCCTCATTCTTGCCTCTCTCGGAAGGTCTTGTGTTCATATTCTCTCTCTCTCTGTCTGGCTCTCTCTATCTCCCTCTTCTTTTTTTTCTCTCTCTCTTTCTTTTTCTTTCTTTCTCTTTCTCTTTATCTTTGTCTTTGTCTTTCTCTTTCTTTTCTCGTTCTTTCTCTGTCTCTCTCTTTCTCTCTCTTTCTTTCTCTCTCTTTCTCTCTCTTTCTCTCTCTCTCTTTTTTTTCTTCTCTCTCTCTCTCTCTCTCTCTTTCTCTCTCTTTCTCTCTCTCTATCTTTATCTCTCTCTCTTTATCTCTCTCTCTTTCTCCCTCTCTCTTCTCTCTTTCTCTCTTTTTCTCTTCTCTCTCTCTCTCTCTCTCTCTCTCTCTCTCTCTCTCTCTCTCTCTCTCTCTCTCTCTCTCTCTCTCTCTCTCTCTCTCTCTCTCTCTCTCTCTCTCTTCATTTTTGGGGGTGTGGCGTTGTCTTT
This sequence comes from Penaeus vannamei, assembly GCF_042767895.1. NCBI lineage: Eukaryota > Metazoa > Arthropoda > Malacostraca > Decapoda > Penaeidae > Penaeus > Penaeus vannamei. Next base: position 27,759,647 of record NC_091583.1, on the reverse strand, counting down.
TCTTTATATATATATATATATATATATATATATATATATATATATATATATATATATATATGTATATATATATATATATATATATATATATGTATATATATATATATATGTATTTCTTACTTGTGAATGACAAAATCTCTTTTTGGGACATGATGTGATTCGTATGTTTGTATTTGTACAATAGGTTCTTCTTAAATCTTAGAAGACGTAGGGTATTTATTTTTTTCTCTGACCTTTTTATATTTTTTATTTATTTATCAATTTTTTGATTACTTATTTCTTTATGATATTTTTATTATTTATTCATTTTTGTTTATTAATAATTTTTTCATCTATTTATTTATTTATTTGTTTATTTATTCATTTATTTATTTTCATTTTTTGTTTATTGATTAATTTTTCATTTATCCATTTATGTATTCATTTATTTATCCATTTATCTATTCATTTATTTATTTATTTTCTTTTTTTTGGGGGATGGGGGGGTGGGGGGTAGGGGGGATTTCGGTCCATATTCGGAGGTCCTCTAAGGCCTTGAGGTTTCGTCGTGTCCTCGTGTCGCCGTGGATAAACACCCGCTTTAAGGAGGTGGTCGGTGTGTATTGCCTAGTCCCTGAGCCTCCCATCAGCCGAACCACCATAAAACCAAGCCAACAAAGCCGACACGTTATTGCAAAGCTGTTGCATAGAGCCACACCAGAAAACCCGTTCTCGAATCCCTAATTACTGGTTTATTGCAGGCTGGCATGCAGAGGGGCTTGTAATAAAACACGAGGGCTGGCTGCTACCTGCTCCTCCTCCTTCTCCTCCTCGTCCTCCTTTTTCTCTTCTTCGTCTTCGTCTTCTTCTTATCTGCCTCCTCCTCGTCCTCCTCCTCCTCTCTTTTCTCTATATCGTCTTTATTTTCTCCTCCTCCTCCTTTTTATCTTCTTCGTCTTTATTTTCTCCTCCTCCTTTTTCTCTTCTTCGTCTTCGTCTTCTTATCCTCCTCCTCCTCCTCCTCCTCCTCCTCCTTTTTCTCTTCGTCTTCGTCTTCTTATCCTCCTCCTCCTCCTCCTTTTCTCTTCCTCGTCGTCTTTCTTTTCCTCTTCCTCCTCCTTTTTTCTCTTCTTCGTCTTCGTTTTCCTCTTCCTCCTCCTACTCCCCCTCCCTCTCTACCTCCTCCTTCTCCTCCTCTTCTTCCTCCTCCTCCTCCCCCTCCCTCTCTACCTCCTCCTTCTCCTCCTCTTCTTCTTCTTCCTCCTCCTCCTCCTCCTCCTCCTCCTCCTCCTCCCTCCTCCTCCTCCCCCCTCCACCTCCCCCTCCTCCTCCTCCTCCTTCCCCAACCTCCTTCAAGACAGGACGTGGGGGTGGAGAATAGGAGAGGAGGAGGGGAGGAGGAGGAGGAAGGAGGAAGAGGAGAAGGGGAGGGTGGGGGGAGGAGGAGGAGGAGGAGGAGGAGGAGAAGGGGTGGAGGAGAAGGAGAAGGGGAGGAGGAGGAGGAGAAGGAGAAGGGGAGGAGGAGGAGAGGAGAAGGAGAAGGGGAGGGGGGAGGAGGAGAAGGAGAAGGAAGAGGAGGAGGAGGAGAAGGAGAAGGAGAAGGAGGAGGAAGGGAGGAGGAAGGGAGGAGAAGGAAGAAGGGGAGGGGGAAGGAGGTGGAGAAGGGAGGGGGAAGAAGGAGAAGGGGAGGGGAGGGGGAGAAGGAGGAGGGGGGGGAGGGTGCTCTCTTATAGCCAGGTGTGCGGCTGGTGTGCAGGTGTTGAAGCCGGGGAATTCGTTGCATGTGGGGCTTTTATATAACTTTTGCAGTTGCAAGTTCTGGCTGATTTAGGAGTGAATTAATCTGGCGCTTTCGCTTTTTGTCCGTTTATTGTTTTGTTTTGCTTTGTTTGTTCGTTACTTGGAAGTGAATTCGGTGATTCCAATTCTTATTTGTTTGTTTTTGTTTGTTTGCCTTTTTATTTGCTTGTTTTTTGTTTGCTTACAGTTTTTGTGATTTATGCGTTTATTTTGTCTGTGAAAAATGGACATCTTACGGAGACTCGGTTCTGTGTCTGTCTGTTTTTTTAATGATTTAATCACTCATCTTGTTCATTTAATCACTAATTTATTCATTTTATTTCATTTTTTTATTTATTCACTCGTTTAAGAAAGATCTTTTAAACCCGAAAATAAAAGGCGAAGGGAAGAGACACCGACGCCGCCTTGTAATCCTTTTTTCTTCCGTTCTGAGGCGTTTGTCAGACATCTCAAGAATGTAGGCGAGGAGCGGTCTTTTTTTTTTTTTTTATCTAATCTTATCCATTCTTTATTGATCTATTTGGTGTTTTTGTTATATATTGATGCTGTTTTTTTAAATATTATTATTGTTATTGTTGTCATTATTAAAGGATGATATTATTTTTGTTGTTGTAGGGATCATCATCGTCATCTTTTATCTAATCTTATCCATTCTTTATTGATCTATTTGGTGTTTTTGTTGTATGTTGATGATGTTTGTTTGTTTGTTGTTTTTTATTATTGTTATTGTTGTCATTATTAAAGGATGATTTTGTTTTTGTTGTTGTAGGGATCATCATCGTCATCTTTTATCTAATCTTATCCATTCTTTATTGATCTATTTGGTGTTTTTGTTGTATATTGATGATGTTTGTTTGTTGTTGTTTTTTTATTATTGTTATTGTTGTCATTATTAAGGATGATATTGTTTTGTTGTTGTAGGGATCATTATCGTTATCATAATCATTATCATTCTCATTATCATCGTCATCATCATCATTATCATCATCATCATCATCATCACCATCATCATCATCATCATCATCATCATCATCATCATCATCATCATCATCATCATCATCATCATCATCATCATCATCATCATCATCATCAACATCAACAACTTTATTATCATCATCGTCGTCATCGTTATTGTTATTATTATTTTTGTTGTCTATACATTAATCCAATTACTCATACAGAAGAAAAAAAAAAAGATGCACAAATGCCAGCAATTACCCAGACGGAGAGCAGTATATTAGATCGCATTTACGGCTCCAGTTTGCCTGCATGATTTCCGACGGCCACGCATGCACAGGAGGCGCCGCGCATGACCTCTCTCCAAGGTCATGGCGCGGGAGGGGGGGTGGGGTAGGGTGGGGGGTTACACGACGCAGCGACCTCGGTGGGCGCGATGGGCGTGGGTGGTGGGTGTGGGGGGGAGGGGAGGGGCGGGTGTGTATATGTATGTGGGTGTGTTGGGGTGGGGGGTGGGGTGAGGGGGGGTGAGTGTGTGTGTGGGGGGGGAGTGTGTGTGTGTGTGTGTGTGTGTGTGTGTGTGTGTGTGTGTGTGTGTGTGTGTGTGTGTGTCTGTGTGTCTGTGTGTCTGTGTGTGTGTGTGCGTGTGTGCGCGCGCGTGTGTACGTGTGAGTATGTGCGCGCATTAATGGGTGTCTGTTTGTCTACCGAGTGTACACAGACTTAGGGTGTGTTTGTTAGCTTTTTATGTGTGAAGGTGGGTGGGAGGGTAAGGGAGTTGTGTGTGTGTTTGTTCGTGTTTGTGCGTGCAGCCTGTGTGGTTTGCTCTGTAATGGATGCACCAGTGTAAACAGAATGTGTTTTTGGCATAATAACAAAAGCTATGTCCCTCACGATAATTGTCATATATATTGCGGTAATAACTACCTTGTATGCAGGTTAATTTGTGGACGATAATGTTTAAATAAATCTCACGGGTTTAAAAAACACACGAGAGGTGGGATGGCATTATCTGAATCACTTGTTTATGTGCTGGGTAAGTATGTGGTGGTGATTGCATAATGGTTTGTGTGTGAGAGAGGGAGGGAGAAGAAGAGGGAGAGGGAGGGGAAGGAGAAGTAGAAGAAGAGGGAGATGGAGAAGGAGAAGAGGGAGGGAAGAGAGGCAGAGGGAGAGGGAAAGAGAGAGAGAGGCAGACAGACAGATAGACAGACAGACAGACAGAGGCAGACAGAGACAGTGACAGACAGACAGACAGAGGCAGACAGACACGGGCAGACAGAGACACAGACAGACAGAGAAAGAGAGAGAAAGCGAGCGAGGCAAAGAGAAAGAGCGAGAGAGATAGGCTAAGGCATCGAGAGAGAAAGAGAAAAAAAACATGAAAATGAAGACGCAGAGAGTACCTGATTACTCTCGTCCCTAAAGATAAAGTCGTTTGCAGGAAGACAGTGCGAAACACGGAGGAGGTGCGGGGGAGTTGCAGAGCCGCTTGTACTGCGCGCAATCTTCGTTAGTTACTGTGACAGAGATAACGAGCTTCGGGTTGTCATTAGGCCCGGGTTATTAGTCTTTGTTGTGGCGAGAAGAGAATGAACGAGGAGGAACTGTTTTCACACGGGGGGAAGTTATGGATTTTTTTTTTTTTTTTTGGGGGGAGGGGGCGTTTTGTGAACATTGTGTCTCCTTCCTGGTAAAAAGATGGAAGTTGTATGTCGTTTTCTTAAATTTTTGTGTCTTATTTTTTGTACGTTTTTATTTTATTTTATTTTATTTTATTTTTATGCCTTATTCTTTTTTTATTATTATGTTTTATAGTGAAACTTTGAATTATCGTATTTTATCGGTTGTGTTTATTTTATTTTTTCCTTATTCCTAAAATTATCTTTTATTGCTATAATATCCGACTTTGTTTATGTGAGTTTGTTTTATGTTACTCACCTATCCACATTATCGCATTTTAAGACATCCTATTGAAATCCCTTAAATCGAAAAAAAAATTAAATCTGAAGAGGATACAACCCCCGAGGCTGAGTCATGCCACCCCGGTCAAAATTTGCAAGGATCCGCGACACTCTCGAGGAACGCGAATATCGGCGAACCACGTACGTCATTCGCAGTCACCGTCGCACTCGAGGAATTCTGTCCACGCAAAACGTTCGGAGGGAAAAGTTGCGAAGATGAGATCGGGTAATTGCTGTATAACATTGCCGTCACTGCGGGAGGCCCTTCAGCTGCGGCATACCAACTGGGGCACACTTTGGGCGTCGGGGAAGGTGGCCCTCTTTTTGTTTTTGTTGTTGGTCGTCTTTTTCTTCCTTTATTTTTTTTTCTTTTCTTTTTTCTTTGTCTTATTATTATTATTATTGTTATTATTATTATTATTATTATTATTATTATTATTATTATTATTATTATTATTATTATTATTGTTATTATCAGCGTCATTATTATTATTTCCATGCTTCTTCTCCTACTTACTATTCTTTTCTTCTACTACTACTACTACAGCTACTACTACTACTACTACTACTACTACTACTACTACTACTACTACTACTACTACTACTACTACTACTACTACTACTACTACTACTACTACTACTACTACTACTACTACAGCTACTACTACTATTATTTCTAATACTATTATTAATACTATTACTACTACTACTATTTCACTTCACTTTCTCTTTATCCTTCTTCTTCCCCTCCCCTTTACCCTTTTTCTCAACTCCCCCGCCTCATCGCCTCCCAATTCCATGTATATATATATATATATATATATATATATATATATATATATATATATATATATATATATATATATATATATACATATACATATACATATACATATACATATACATATACATATACATATACATATACATATACATATACATATACATATACATATACATATATATATATCTTTATATATATATATATATATATATATATATATATATATATATATATATATATATATATATATATCATGTCAACTTATTTTTCCACTCCATTTGGTCATGAAAAAGTGTTCCAGTGTCACGGGATAGGAACGTCGCTCATGACATTACCAGATGTCATGTTGAAAGGCATTAGCTCTCCTTAGCTCATGACATATGGCATGACAGTTGCATCTTACCATGAGTTATGCCTGGCGGGTTTTGCCAAGGATGCCAGTTGTCATAATGGAGATGCCAGCTGTCCTGAGTGAGATGTCAGATGTGTTGCAAGTTTGGGCGTGTTTGTGTCCGTTGGAGGTGTGTGTGTGTGTGTGTGTGTGTGTGTGTGTGTGTGTGTGTGTGTGTGTGTGTGTGTGTGTGTGTGTGTGTGTGTGTGTGTGTGTGTGTTATGAGATGTTTGTGTGTATGTTTGTGTGTGTTTGGGTGTTTGGTTGCGGGATGTGTGGGTGGGTAGATGTGTGAGTGTTTGTGAGTGTGTGTGTGTGTGTGTGTGTGTGTGTGTGTGTGTGTGTGTGGGTGTGTGTTTGGTGTGTGTATGGGAGATGTGTCTGGAATGTATCTGTGTATGTGTGTGTGTGTGTGTGTGTGTGTGTGTGTGTGTGTATGTATGTGTGTATGTATGTGTGTGTGTGTGTATGTATGTATGTGTGTGTGTGTGTGCGTGCGTGTGTTACTTAGATATGCATATGTTGTTTATGAGGGCTACTTCAATGTCAGACAGCAACAACAAGGGACATTCATGGCGCATTCTTGGATCGCTACTTCAGACTGCGTCGAAATCACCGTTTGCAATGCTATTTGTAACTTGTCTCTGAATGGACAGTATATTTCAAGTTTCATAGTTTGGTAACCTAAGAATGGTTTGAAGGAAAAAAGTTATATATATTTTAGTAATTATACATATATATATATATATATATATATATATATATATATATATATATATATATATATATTTTATTTATTTTTTTTTATTTTTTTTTTATTATTATTTTTTTTTTACTTATAGGTACGCATATACACACTATTTATGGAGATACGCATATACACAGTATTTATGGAGATAGATACGCATATGTGGAGATAAATATTCATTCATAAGAAAAATGCCTGCCGCTGTCTGTCTAGCTATCTATCCATAATATATCTACTTATCTATCTATTTATCTCTAATAGCTCAACCACGCGCGGATGCATAGCGAAAGGCAGCGGGGACGACCGGCCGTTGCGGGCGAGGGTTAAGATCCGAATCTCGGCGCTCGCTCGATCCCCGGCGCGTTAAAGCGGCCCCCTCGCTGGGACGGACACGCGCCCTGCATACTTACAAGGGCGTCCACACTCCTCACTTCCAGCCTCACACACTCGCGGGACCCTCGGCTCTGGGACCCTCGGCTGTGGGACACTCGGCTCTGGGACCCCTGGCTCTGGGACACTCGGCTCTGGGACACTCGGCTCTGGGACCTCTGGCTCTGGGACCCCTGGCTCTGGGACCCTTGGCTCTGGGACCCTTGGCTCTGGGACCCCTGGCTCTGGGACCCCTGGCTCTGGGACCCTCGGCTCTGGGACCCTTGGCTCTGGGACCCTCGGCTCTGGGACCCTCGGCTCTGGGACCCCTGGCTCTGGGACCCTCGGCTCTGGGACACTTGGCTCTGGGACCCTCGGCTCTGGGACACTTGGCTCTGGGACCCTCGGCTCTGGGACACTTGGCTCTGGGACCCTCGGCTCTGGGACCTCTGGCTCTGGGACCCTCGGCTCTGGGACCTCTGGCTCTGGGACCCTCGGCTCTGGGACCTCTGGCTCTGGGACCCCTGGCTCTGGGACCCCTGGCTCTGGGACCCTCGGCTCTGGGACTCTTGGCTCTGGGACCCCTGGCTCTGGGACCTCTGGCTCTGGGACCCTCGGCTCTGGGACCTCTGGCTCTGGGACCCTCGGCTCTGGGACCTCTGGCTCTGGGACCCTCGGCTCTGGGACCTCTGGCTCTGGGACCCTCGGCTCTGGGACCCCTGGCTCTGGGACCCCTGGCTCTGGGACCCTTGACTCTGGGACCTCTGGCTCTGGGACCCTCGGCTCTGGGACCTCTGGCTCTGGGACCCTCGGCTCTGGGACCTCTGGCTCTGGGACCCCTGGCTCTGGGACCCCTTACAGCTCTGGGGACCCTCGGCTCTGGGACTCTTGGCTCTGGGACCCTCTGGCTCCTGGGACACTCTGGCTCCCCGGAGGACCACTCGGCTCCTGGGACACTCTGGCTCCTGGGAGCCCTCGGCTCTGGGACCTCTCTGAAACTCTGGGACCCTGCCGCCGGCTCTAGGACCCCTGGCTCTGGGACAGCCTCTGGCTCTGGGGACGCTGGGCTCTGGGACCTCTGGCTCTGGGACCCTCGGCTCTGGGACCTCTGGCTCTGGGACCCTCGGCTCTGGGACCTCTGGCTCTGGGACCCTCGGCTCTGGGACCTCTGGCTCTGGGACCCTCGGCTCTGCCCCGCCGCCGCCTTTCTCTTTCTGTCTGTCTGTCTCTCTCTCTCTCTCTCTCTCTCTCTGTCTCTCTCTCTCTCTCTCTCTCTCTCTCTCTCTCTCTCTCTCTCTCTCTCTCTCTCTCTCTCTCTCTCTCTCTCTCTCTCTCTCTCTCATCCATCCCACACATACACAGCCAGTCCCCCCCCACCACCACCACCACCACACTCAGTCATCCTCCTCTCCCCCACCGATCAGTCAGTCTCTCTCCCCCCCCCGCCTGTCATTTCCCTCTCCCACCCCACACACAGTCGCCCCTTCTCTCCTCTCATCTCCCCCCTCTCCCCCACACACACCAATACACATAATCCCCCTCTTTTTTCACCCAAACGCGGATTTAGTTCCCCAGTCGAAAATCTCAGTCCTTAAATCCCCTTCGCCGGCCATTATGAAGCACAAATCTCAAGATCACTCGGGGTGTTTTTTTTCTTGTTCTCGGGAGATGGTAATGATTAGGGGCCAAGGAGGTGGCTCTTTCTTATTTAAAAAAAGGAGGGGGTGGGGAGAGGGGGGCGGGGGAGGTGGGGTAAAAGCGATTTAGAGAGAGAAAAAAAAATTCTTGTGTTGAGGGATTTTTCCAATTTTTTTTCCATTTGGTTTTTGTGTGGCGATGGTGGGAAGGAGGGATGCCGATTATTCAATTATTATTATTGTTATCTTTCTTTCTTTTATTTATTCCTTGCCTTTTTTAATCTTTTACTTGTGTATATTTATTTGTGCGTGTGTGTATGGTTGTTATGTGTATGGTGTTATTAGTTATGTAGGTGTATATATGGTGTATTTGTGCATGTGTGTATGTATGTTTGTGCATACATGAATGTGTTTGTGCGTGTGCATATAAGGTGTATATATATGTACGTATAGATGGATGTGTTTGTCTGTCTGTGTGTATGGTTGTGCATTTTTACTGCGAGTGTATGTATGGACTTCTGGATATACGTATGTATGTAATTCTGTATGTATTTATATGTGTGTCCATGTGTGTGAATAAGTGTCTGTTTATGACCTGTAAATATCGTCAGAATATGTGTTATAAATGCGTGTACTCGAGTCACTTGAAAGGTCCCCGCAGAGCCTCGGAGGGGAACAGATAGTCAAGCTCCGTCGCTGAATGCAAGGTGATGCTATCTCCCAAATGACACACGCCTCCTTCCCCTCCTCCCTACTTCCCCCTCCTCTCTCCTCCTCCTCACCCCCTCCTCTCTCACCGCCCCCCTGCTATCCCTCTCACCTCCTCCTCCTCATACTTCTTTCTCCCTCCCCCCTTCTCCGCCACCCTCTCTCCTTTTTCCCCCTCACCCTTCCTCCTTTCCCCCTCTCCTCCTCCTCCACCAACCCTCTCCCCTCCTCTCACCTCCTTCACCACCCTCTCCTTAACCCCACCCTCTCATAACCCCTCACCCTTCCCTCCTCTCCCCCTTCTCCCCCTCCTTCCACTACTCCTCTCCCCCACACCTATCCTCCTCTCCCCTCCCCCCTCACCTCCTCCTCTCCCCTCCTCCCCCTCCCTCCCGCTCGACTCCCCCCTAGCGAGCTTTATATGTTGTCATGTGATACAATCGGGGCATGGCACGAGGGGGGCAAGGCTAAATCGACACGTGGCATTTGTGTGTGTCTACGGAATGCATTTTTCTCTGAGGGTGTTTCATGTAGTGTTGATTGGGTACCTGCTGCGTGGTGGTGGTGGTGGTGGTGAGGGTGGAGGGGGGGTGGGGGGTGTTGAGGTGGGATTGGGGGGAGGGGGTTGATGCGGGGGTAGGATGGGGGTGGAGAGGGGGGTGATGTTGAGTGAGGTTTCGGGGGTGGGAGGGTGGAGAGGAAGAGGAGTGATGCTGAAGTGTGAATAGGAGGGGGGTGCTGAAAGATGAGAATGCATTAAGTTTGGTTTGGCTTTTGATTTCGATGGGGGGAGTTTTTTGTTGTATGTTGGTGTTGAGCATAAGTTTTGTGTTCGGTGGTGAATTTTTCCCCTTTTGGTAGCCTCTCTCTCTCTCTCTCTCTCTCTCTCTCTCTCTCTCTCTCTCTCTCTCTCTCTCTCTCTCTCTCTCTCTCTCTCTCTCTCTCCCTCCCTCTCCCTCTCCCTCTCCCTCTCCCTCTCCCTCTCCCTGTCCCTCTCTCTCTCTCTCTGCCTCCCTCTCCCTGTCCCCCTCTCTCTCTCTCCCTCTTCCCTCCTCCCCCTCTCCCCCCTTTTCTCTACCTCTCCTTCACCTTCCCTCCCTCCCTCCCTCTCCTCGCGTATTTGCGCGCGTCCGTCAGCATTTCCTTCCGCAAACTATTTAGCATCGTTATTCCTAATCCAACATGCCCCCCCCTCCCCCTCCCCCCCCGTGTTTGCACAACGTGTAAGCAAGGGTCGTATTTTCCCGGTTTATTTTCACCGGTTTATTTTCACCGGTTTATTTTCACCGCGTCAGCTTGTCCTTCGTCGAGTCAGCGTTGTCAGGCATGGCGTCTCTCCTGCCAGATGCAAACAGCGTTGATTCTCCTCCGAAGGGGATTGGGGGGAAATACCTCAGATATTGGAGGATGTTATTAGGGGTACACGTGCATGATCGTGAATTGAACGTAAATAGAAAAAAGGAGTTAATGAATGGAAGGGGATTGGGGGAAATACCTCAAATATTGGAGGATGTTATTAGAGGTACACGTGCATGTTCGTGAATTGAACGTAAATAGAAAAAAGGAGTTAATGAATGGGTTTCTGTAGGGACTGGTATGGGCCTGTTTTTGGAATGGGTTTGGAGGACGGGGATCGGTTTATAAGAATTTCGGGTTTGTATCGGAGGAGAGAAAAAGAAAATCTGAATAAGAGAGAGAGAGAGAGAGAGAGAGAGAGAAAAAGAGTGGGATGATGCAAAGCCGATATATTTACCCGGAGTCAATTCTCACGCGGGCCCGAAGATCGCCCCGCCTCTCGCGATAAAGTTGTAGTGTTTGGCAGCGGTTTTGTCCCGTCATCGTCCTTTGCTGCAGAAATGCGTTTCCACAGCGTCGGTGGAAAATGTTTTTTGATGCCGCGGACTTGGTCGATTGGAGGAAAAAAAGGCAGGTTGTCGATAGTTTTTTAGATGTTTTTTTGTTTTTTTTCGACAACGTGTTTGTGATATATATATATAGAGAGAGAGAGAATTTTTTTTTAACGGACACACGATTCCAGAAAAATGAGGACGTGATTTTTTTAGGACATAACAGACTCAGTTGAAAAATTATGATAATCATGATAAAAAAATAAATCTATAGATCAAAGAATGGATAAACACATACATTGAGTCTTTCAGAACATGGGTGTAATATAACGCAGTGAATTCACATGAGAAAATGGCGATTTTTTCTCGCTTTTTCTTTCCGAAGAGCAGGTGTTCGACAGAGCGAAGCCTTAGAAAGCACCAAGCATAAAAAGGATTAACACCTTTTTATACCCGATGTAATCTGACTTGAGAAAACTTTATCTTGTATCTCCGTTCGGGGTTAATCTCCCTTTTTCGAGTGACCCAAAATCTTGGGTGGATTTGCCTTAAGCCTCGACGCTTTTATTATGGCTCTTCTTGGTCTCTTTATTTTGTTTTTTTCTTCTGTTTGTTTGTTGGTTTCTTTGTCTGTCTGTCGGGTGGGAATTTACACGCGTGTTCTATTTTGTTCTGTTCCTCTCTTTCTGTCTCTTTTCTGTTCCGAGCGTTCTGTCTCTTTCTCTCTTTCTTTCTCTTCCTCTCTCTCTCTCCCTCTCTTTCTTTCTCTTCCTCTCTCTCTCTCTCTCTCTCTCTCTCTCTCTCTCTCTCTCTCTCTCTCTCTCTCTCTCTCTCTCTCTCTCTCTCTCTCTCTCTCTCTCTCTCTCTCTCTCTCTCTCTCTTTCGCTCTCTTTCGCTCTCTCTCTCTTTCGCTCTCACCCTGTCTCTCCATCACCCTCTCACTCTTTCTGTGTGTACATGAGTGTATGTGTGTGTACGTATAGAAGCATATAAGTATGTATGTATGCGTGCATGCTTATATGCACATACTTGCCTCCGTCACTCTCTGTAATGATATACCCAGCGCTTGCGTGTGTGAGCCGGTAAGTGTTTGCATGACAGCCCTCGATTCACATGATTTTGCCTGCGGTTGCATTCCGAAGCGGCGTCCGTCCCTTCCCGACAGTGGGGTCCCAGGCCAAGCATGCGAGCGAGCAAGAGCAGGTAGTGTCATTGTTGATTGCGAATGCGAGGGGATGTTTGGCTAACGAGAGGTTTAATGGAATAAACGCCGCGTTTGCACGTATCGTTTACCTTTGACAGAGCGAGGGAGGGCGGGATTGCGGGATTTTTTTGTTTTTGTTCTGTTTTTTTTAATAGTGAGCTCTATTCACAAGCTCTTTAATTGATATTAATGATATTCAACTGCGGGTCTTTTTTTTATAATGTTTTGAAATTAGTTACTTCCCTTTACCCTCTCCTACCCCCACTACCCCCCATCACTTCCCCTCCCCCCACTATACCCCCCTCTCTCCCCCTCCCCCCTCTATCCCCCATCTCTCTCCCTCCCCCCACTAACCCCTCTCTTTCTCCCCCTCCCCCAGCACCCCCACTATCCCCCTCCCCCCACTATCCCCCCCTCCACTATCCCACCTCTCTCCCCCCTCCCCCCACTATCCCCCCCTAACCTAACCTCCCCTTTCCCCACTACCCCCCACCTAACCCACCTCTCCCCAAGCTCCCCTCCTCACTTCCCACCCACACCCCACACTCTCCGCCGGGAAAGCTCGCCCTGATGGAACGCCGGGTATTGTCTCGGCGGAATGGGTGCAGATGGGCGCCCGTGTTTTGCTTGCTCCGATGCCATTAGTCCTCCTCTTAAACACAGGGTGGCGGGGTCCCTTGAAGGATGTTGTTTAGGACCGGGGGGGAGGGAGAGAAGGCATTCACTGTCCCGATTAATCCTAAGGGTGTTTTTTGAGAGGGAGGGAGGAGGAGAGGTAGAGGGAGGTAGAGGGAGAGGGAGAGGGAAGGGAGGGAGAGAGAAGAGAGGAGAGAGGAAGGGAGAGAGAAGGAAAGGGAAGGAGGAGAGGGAAGGAGGAAGGAGGAAAGAGGAAGAGGAGGAGAGGGAGGGAGGGGGAAGGGAAGAGGGAGGAGGAAGAGGAAGAGGAGGAGATAGATATAGATAGATAGATAGATAGATATAGACAGATAGATAGATAGATAGATAGAATAGATAGATAGATTGATAGATAGTTAGATAGATAGATTGTGTGTGTGTGTGTGTGTGTGTGTATGTTTTAGGGCGATAAGGAAGAGGGAGAGAGGGGAGATGGGGGACAAGGGAGGATAGAGCGAGTGGGGGAGGAAAGGTGAGGGGGCTCGAGGGGTTGGTAAGTGAGGGAAAGGGAAAGGGAGAGTGGAGAAGGAGAGAAAAGAGAACGAAGACGGGAAAGACAGGAACAAAGAACCAGGAAAGATAAAGAGAGAGAGAGAAAAGAAAAGCAGAAAAGAAAGGCAAGAAGAACACGCCTTGTCTCACTCGCTTCCCTATAGCTTCCCAAACCAGGCGCCACCCTTGAGCGAAGCAAGCAGCTGGCTTCCTTTTTTGTCCTCATCGACGCGGAGGCAAAAAGGACAATGGTATTCGCGCCAATGGGATTTACGTGCGAAACCTTTCTTCTTATTTTTTTCTTCTTTTGCTTCTTCTTCCTACTCCTCCTCCTCTTCTTGTTCTTCTTCCTCATCTTCTCCCCCTCTTTCTCTTCTTCTTCTTTTTCGTTTTTTTCCTTCCTCTTTCACCTCCTCCTCTTTTTTTCTTCTCCTTCTTCTTCTTCTTCTTCTCCCTCTCCTTCTCCCTCCTCCTTCCTCTTCTTAGCCCCCTCCTTCTCCCTCTTCTTCTCCTCCTTCCTCCTCCTCCTCCTCTTCTCCCCTTCCTCTCTTCTTCTTCTCCCTCCTCCTCCCCTTCTCCCTCCTCCTCCACTTCTCCTTCCTCCTCCTCCTCTTCTCCTTCCTCCTCCTCCTCCTCCTCCTCTTCTCCTTCCTCCTCCTCCTCTTTTCCCTCTTCTTCTCCTCCTTCCTCCTCCTCCCGGGCGCGGTTTTGGGATACTGTGGGGTGTTTGGGGTGGGGGATTGGAGGGAGAATGTGAGTAGGGTGGGGTTTGGGTTTGGGAGGGTTGTGGGGGAGAAGGTGGGGTTTGGGGAGGGTTGGGTGGGAGGGGTGGGTTGGGGTGTGGGAAGGTGGGGTTTGGGGTAGATGGGGTGCGAAGAGGTGGGAGTTTAGGGTGGGTTGGGGGGTTATGGGAAGGATGAGGTTGAAAGTGGGGAAGAATTAAGGTTGAGGTAGAGTTTTAAAGGTGGAGTCAGGAAGGTGGGTGGGGTTGGGTGGGGGAAGGTAGGTTTGGGGTGGGTTGGGTGGGGGAGAAGGTGGGGTTTAGAGGTGGGGGAAGGGTTGGGTGGGGTTTGGGGTAGATGGGATGCGAAAGTGGGGTTTAGGGTGGGTTGGGTGGGGCAGAGGTAGGTAGAGGGTGGCGGGTTTGGGGTGGGTTGGGTGGGGGAAGGTGGGGTTTGGGTTAGGTTGGGTGAGAGAAGGTGGGGTTTTGGGGTTGGGTTGATGGGGTTTGGGGTGGGTTGGGTAGGAAAGTGGAGTTGGGTGAGGAAGGTGGGGGAGAGGGTGGGTAGGGGAAGGTGGGGATTGGGGAGTATTGGGTGGGGTTTGGGGTAGGTGGGGTACGCGGTTGTGTGGGGTTTGGGCTGGGTTGGGTGGGGGAAGGTGGGGTTTGGGTTGGGTGGGGGAAGGTGGATTTGGTTTTGATAGAGGAGGAAGTGTGGATGGGGTTGGGTAGGGGAGGGAAAGAGGTAGTAACCCAGACGGGGTTTGGTTAATTTTGGTGGGATTGGGTGCGAAAGGGTGGGGGAAGGTGGGGTCGAGTTAGGCTAGAGAGGGTGGGGTAGTGGACGAGGTGGGGTTGTGTGGTGGAGGGGATTGTGGATGGGGTGGCGATGGGGGTAGGAGAGTGGGGGAGGGGGTATGTGTATACGAGTTGAGTTAGGTACGAAGGGGTTAGGTAAATAGAGGGTGGGAGGGGTTAGGGGGTAATAAGGGAGGCAGGGGGGGAGGGGTGAGAGATTTATTCGAAAATTGAATATTATTCCAACTTCGTTCGATCGTATCTTTGTTTTTTTATTGTTTTTATTTGTTTGGTTCGATTTTTAAAGGTTTTGTGATTGTTTTTGTTGTTGTTTTTTTAATAGATTTTTAAAGGTTTTGTGAAGAGGGAATGTTGTGGTCACTTTATCAGTATTTATCGCTTTCGTTTTTTACTATTTATTTTATTATTGTTATTAAAGGAGAGAAAGGAAGAGAA
>NC_091583.1:27729117-27739117 GCF_042767895.1 Penaeus vannamei | reverse complement strand
ACTTCTCTTCCTCTTCCCCTTCGCAGGTCCTCTTCTCCCTCTCTTCTCTTCTTCTTCCGCTTCCCCTTCTCCTTCCCCGTCTCTTCTCTTTCTCTTCCCCCTTCACTAGATCCTCTTCTCCCTTTCTCTTTCTTTGCTCTTGCTTACGTAATACTATTTTTGTTACTTCCCCGCTTCTTCCATTTTCCTTGTCTTCTCTTTCCGTCATCCCCTTCTTATAACTTCTTTCTCTCCTCTTTCTTTACCAATCTTTTATCACGTCTTCCCCTTCTCTTCTCCTCCTCCCTCCTCCTCCAACCTCTTGCTACCCCTTTCCTCTCCTCTCCCCTCATCCCTTCATTCCCCCCCTCTCTTTCCAACCATTTCTCACCCACTCCCTCGTTCTTCCTCTTCTCCTCCCCTCCTCCTTCCATCTCCGCTCCCACCTCCCAACCCCCCTTCCCCCCACCCCCCTTCATCCAGTCCCTCCTCTCCCTCCACCAACCCCCTCCCCTTCCACCTCCCTCTTCCCCCCTTTCCACTTCCCTTTTCCCCCTCTTCCCCCCCTTTCCACCTCCCCTTTTTCCCCCTCTTCCCCCCTTTCCACCTCCTTCTCCCCCCTGCCTACTATTCCCCTACCTACTATTTCCCTCTCCCTCCCCAACCCCCACCCCCTACCCCCTTTCCACCTCCCTTTTCCCCCTTTCCTCCCCTTCCCCTCCCCTTCCACCCCTCCCTTTTCCCCCCTTTTCCTCCACCCCCTCCCCCTTCCCCCTTCCACCTCCCCTTTTTTCCCTCCCTTTCCCTCCCAAACCCTTTCCCCCACTTCCACCTCCTTCTTCCCCTCCCCCCTCCCCCCTCCCCCCCCTTCCCCCTACCGCCGCGTCGCGCCGAGGGCACGGGGGTTTCCCAAGCGCCCTCTGCCGGGTGGAAGCGGGCACGCCGAACCCCGTGATTGTTTAGCGGAGAACAGCGAGGAATATATGCTAATAAGGGCAGGGGCGGCGGGTCCAGGATGTGGCGCCGGAAAATAATGAACTTTGGGGCGAATTACGTAATGGAGTGGAGCGTCTCGACTCGGGGCTCGGAGCTTGTGAACCGAGCGGGGAAGGAGCCTTTTGTGGCCGCGGGTGCGTTTCCCTCTCTCGGCTCCAGAGAGGTGGCTGTCTCTTTTGCTTTAGAGTGTGTGTGTAGCTAGCTGGATGGGTAGGAATGTACATAAATATGTGAGGATTTAATATGCATATGGACATGGATATATATATATATATATATATATATATATATATATATATATATATATATATATATATAATATATATAATATATATAATATATATAATATATATATAAAATATATGTAATATATATAATAAATATATATATAATATATATAATATATATATAATATATATAATATATATATAATATATATAATATATATATATGATATATATAATATATATATATATATATATATATATATATATATATATATATATATATATGAATATACATATATGTATATGTATGTATATATATGTAATATATATATGTATTTATATATATAAATAATATGTATATAAATAGTATATATATATATATATATATATATATATATATATATATATATATATATATATAGAGAGAGAGAGAGAGAGAGAGGGGGGAGAGAGAGAGAGAGAGAGAGAGAGAGAGAGAGAGAGAAAAGAGAGATATCATGTGCCTTTACGTGTGTACTTGTCCGTTTGCATTCACGAACGGCCATCCATCACCAGCAAGCGAGGAAGCAAGAAAGAGTGACGCCACAAATCCGTCCCGACGCGAAGCCACAGCAGACGTCGCGCAGACCCATCTCTCGAGGGATTGGACGTCGACGCAATGCCGTGGCTCGTTATCGTCGGCGGGTCGTATGCGTTTGATAGTAAACACCCCCCCCCCCCTCCTGCCTCCTCCTTCCCCCTTCCCTGCCTCCCTCTCCACCTCCCCCTTCTCCTTCTCTTCCCCTCCCTGCCTCCCTCTCCACTTTCCCCTTGCCGTCGCCCTCCTCCTCCCCCCCCCCCCCCTTCCCCTCCTGCCTCCCCTCCTCCTCCCCTTTCCCCCCCTCCTCCCTCTCCCCCCTCCCTTCTCCTCCCCTCCCTGCCTCCCTCTCACCTTCCCTTCCCCTCGCCCTCCTCCTCCCCCCTCCCCCCCTTCCCTTCCCCCCTCCTCCCCTTCCCCCTCCTCCTCGCTGCTTCCCCCCCCTCCCCTCTTCCTCCCACTCTCCGCCCCCTCTCTGTGTGTACTGTTATGCATAGTCTCCGTTCTGATACGACGGTAATCACACACACAAACTTCTTAGTGATTAAGGAAGTTTAAATGGACAGTCCTTTAGGAAGAAGGAGGGGGGCGATCCGCGATTTCCGACCTTCGGGCCAAGGGGCACTAGGGTGGAGAATGGCTTGCGTGGGGCCCCTTTCTCATCAGCGTCGTTCCCATGGCTTCATTAATATTATGCCCGGGTAAGACCTCTCGTGTCGGCGGCGTACGATTTTCATTCTTACCTTCGCGTGGGTTTGGAGGTCTTCCTTCGCCTCCGCCGCCGCCTCCTCCTTCTCCTCCTTCTCCTTCTCTTTCTCCTTCTCCTTCTCCTTCCCCAGCCCCCGTCCTTCGCCTCCTCCTCCTCCTCCTTCCCCAGCACCCGTCCTTCGCCTCCTCCTCCTCGTACTACTACTACTCCTTCCCCAGCCCCCCGTTTTCCCTCCTTTCCTACCCCCTTACCCGTATCCTCCCCCCCTTTCCTTCTCTCTCCCCTCCATCCTCCCTCTCCTCCTTCTTCTTCTTCTCTTCCTCCTTCTTCCTCTCCTCCTCCTCCTTCTTCTCCTTCCCCGCACCCCTTCCTCTTCCTTCCCCCTCCCTCTCTCCTTCCCTCCCACCCACCCACCCTCCTTCCTCCGCCGCTGGAATATTAGACTTCCGCGGCCTCTGACCTCCCAGCTGACCCCTGACCTCGGGTGCGTTACCGTAGACTCGCGCAACCTTAAAGGTCGACTCTCTCATGTCTAATGTCCATGGAAGACTTGGGGAATGGGGAGAGGGCGGTGTGTACTCTTGAGGCCGGCTTATCACTACTCGCTGGCTTACGGCTGGGGTTGAGAGGGGTTGGGGGAGGTTTGGGTGGGGTTGGGGGAGGTTTGGGTGGGTTGGGGAAGGTTTGGGTGGGTTGGGGGAAGGTTTAGATGGGTTGGGGAAGGTTTGGGTGGGTTGGGGGAGGTTTTAGATGGACAGGGGAGGTTTTTTTGGGTGGGGTTGGGAAAGTTTGGGTGGGGTTGGGGAAGGGGTTTGGGGTGGGGTGGGGGGAGGTTTGGGTGGGGTGGGGGGAGGTTTGGGTGGGTTGGGGAAGGTTTGGGTGGGTTGGGGGAAGGTTTGGGTGGGGTTGGGGGAGGATTTTGGTGAGGTTGGGGGGAAAAAGGGTTTGGGTGGGTTGGGGAAGATTTGGGTGGGTTGGGGAAGATTTGGGTGGGTTGGGGAGGAGGTTTGGGTGGGGTTGGGGGAGGTTTGGGTGGGTTGGGGAAGGTTTGGGTGGGTTGGGGGAAGGTTTGGGTGGGGTTGGGGGAGGTTTGGGTGGGTTGGGGAAGGTTTGGGTGGGGTTGAGGGAGAGGTTTGGGTGGGTTTGGGGAGGTTGGGTGAGTGTGGGTGGGTTGGTGAAGGTTTAGGGGGGTTGGGGGGTTGGGGAAGGGTTTAGGGGGGGTTGGGTGGGTTGGGAAGGTTTGGGTGGGTATGGATAACTTTGAGTAAGTCAGGGAATGTTTTGAGTGAGTTTAGGTGCGTGATGTCTTGAGTGGGTTAGAGTGGTTGGGGAGAATATTTTAGTGGGTTTAGTTAGGGTGGGGAGAGAGTTGCAGAAGCTTTGGGTGGGGTTGAGTGGGGTAGGTGAGGCGTGAAGGGGTTTGAGTTGGCAAAAAGGAGGTTTTAGGTGGGTTTGAGTGGGTTGAAAGAATTTTTTTTTGTAGGCGAAGAGAGGGTATGAGTGAGTGAGCGCCATGAGGTAGAAATCTTTGTAGTTGAGGAAGTGGAGGATGTAATAAAGAAGAAGACAAGTATTTTTTAGTATAGTAGGATAGTAAGAATGGTATATAGGTCTCTTATAAGGGGCGTAGGTGGGTAGGAAGCCGATGGGTGGGTCTGGGTGGGCGCTGTCGAAGGTAGGGAAGGTTCGGTGGGAGTGGGCTGTAGGGAGGAAGTTTGTGGGTAAGGAGGTGGTGGGGAGGGGGGTCGTGGGTAGGTGGGTGTGATGGGTGAGGGTGTCAAGAAGGGTTGAGAGGAAGGGTGAAGGGGAACGGGAGGGAGGAGGAGGGGCAGGGGGATAGGGAGAGGGAGGGAGGGAAGGGAGGGAGAGAGTAAACGAAAGAGAGGAGGGGGAAAGGGAAGGGAAAAAAGGGAGGAAGAGAAAGGGGAAGAGCAGGAAAAAGAGGGAAAAAAGGGAAAGGGAAAAGGGAGGGATGGAGGGAATAGGTAGAGAAGAAAATGGGAGGGAAGAATGTCGGAAAGTGAAGTATGAAGGGAATAGGAGGAGGGAGTTAGGTACGTAGGGAAGGAGAGGGTGAAGGCACTCAAATAAGGAAGATAGGGAGAGAGGAAGCCTAGGAGGGAGGGGGAGGGGAGAGCGGGAGGGAGAAGGGTGTATGATTTGACAATTAGAGTTATGTGAACGGGAGGGTCAGCGAAGGGTCCTGTAATATGTACGTGTGTGACTGAACAAAAGGAAGTTTAAAAGTAGGGAATGGAGAGAGGATCCTTCGCCTCCAAAGAAGTTATTATATTGTTTGAATGAACTAAAATGATAATGATAATATATTTGAATGAACTAAAATGAAAATAATATATTATTTGAATGAACTAAAATGAAAATGATATATTATTTGAATGAACTAAAATGAAAATAATGCATTATTTGAATGAATTAAAATGAAAATGATATATTATTTGAGTGAACTAAAATGAAAATAAGATTTAGAAAAACATATGATGTACTATTTGATCTTTGGAATATTAGAATAAGATAAAAAAAAAATGTACTCTTAAAATTTGAAATGTTAGAATAAGATAAGAAAACAATATATCATGTACTCTTTAAATTTCAACTAAGCTTCCCAATTCCATATATCGAATCTCAAGCCTCTCGAACACCCGACCACGCAACAGAAACCACCTGCAACAGAGCAACAGAAGACAAACAAACTCTGCAACAACAACGAACCCCCGAGGAACGGCCCGATTGCAACAATGATTCGTAAATAAGGAGACAAATATTGGTTCTGTTGATCGGAAAGTTGCGTCGTGACCTTTGGAGGATCGAGCGGGTTCAGTCGCTCAAGAAAACACTTACCTGCTTGACTTGTGCGACTAAGAAAATGGGGGGAAATGGGTTCAAATTGGATTGGGGAATCGAGTGAGGAGGGGGTTCTATTTTTGTGTATTTTTTTCGTTTTTTTTTTTGTTTGTTTGTTTGTTTGGGGCTAGGGTTTGTTTATTTGTTTTTGTTTTTTTTTGGCTAGGGTTTGTTTATTTGTTTTTGTTAGTTTTTTATAGTTTATTTATTTTAAAAATATGTTCAAATTGGATTGGGGAATCGAGTGACGACGGGTTCTATTTTTGCGCATTTTCTCTTTTTTTTCGGGTTAGGGCTTGTTTATTTGTTTTTGTTTGTTTTTAGTTAATTTATTTATTCTTTAATAAACGGAACGGAAAATGGTTGCTTCGAGCGTCTTTTACGAAAATATTTCCAACGCGAAAAACACGAGACGGAAATACAGCAAGAGATCGAAGTAATAATTCTCCGTTTTTAAGATAATATTAAGAAAGAAAAATATACTGATTTTGAAGAATTTCTGAGTGTAAGAATGAAGACTGGAGAGAACAGACTGGAATGAGTTACACAAGTTTCTCCACACTTGTATTTTTTGTGGAATTAGCAACCAAGTTTGAAAGGAAAATATGACAGGTAAGCAGACAGGCAGACAGACAGAGTGACGGACACAGACAGATAGACAGACAGAGTGATGGACACAGACAGACAGATGGACAGACAGAGTGACGGACACAAACAGACAGAAAGAAAGACAGACAGACAAAAAGAAAGAAAGACAGACACAGACAGAAAGAAAGAAAGACAGACACAGACAGAAAGAAAGAAAGACAGACACAGACAGAAAGAAAGGAAGACAGACACAGACAGAAAGAAAGACACAGACAGAAAGAAAGAAAGAAAGACACAGAAAGAAAGACAGACACAGACAGAAAGAAGGAAAGACACAGATAGAAAGACACACAGACAGAAAGAAAAACAGACAGACATACAGGGTGACACAAAAGCATCAAAAAGTACCTTAGATTGAGATTTCATTAAAAAAACAATATTCAGGAGTCAGCCTCCAACAAACCCAGTGTTCATTCTTTAGCCAGTGTAAATAATGTTTATGAATGAGCACATTACCTATGAATGGACTAGGAATTATGAATGGAGGGCTGGGAATTACACACGCATGAGGGTGAATTATGCATTCCTGGAATTGAATGGGGTGGATTGAGGGACGGATGGATGGATGTGGAATGTGGATAAATCAAATTGAATAATGTTCAGTTTGAGTTATGATGCTTTTAGGCCTGTGTGTGGAGGTGGGGGGGGGAATGGGGAGGGGGAAATCTCGTTATTTATGAGTTATTTAGAGAGTAAGAGAATTTTTTTTTATGTGTATAGTGTGATTTATGAGAGATGTCTCTTCATTATATCTCTATCTGTATATGTATGGTGTCTGTTTACAATCTCTCTCTCTCTCTCTCTCTCTCTCTCTCTCTCTCTCTCTCTCTCTCTCTCTCTCTCACTCTCTCTCTCTCTCTCTCTCTCTCTCCCTCCCTCCCTCTCTCTCTCTCTCTCTCTCTCTCCCTCTCTCTCTCTCTCTCTCTCTCTCTCCCTCCCTCCCTCCTCCCTCTCCCTCCCTCCCTCCTCCCCTCCTCCCTCTATCCTTCCTCCCTCTCCCTCTCTTACTTCCTCCACCCTCCTCACTCACTCTTTTTTTTTCCTTCTTTATTTTCTTACTTTGTTTATTTTTCTATTTGTCTGTCCTCTATTCCACCCTCCCTCCCTTCGTCCCTCCCTACACCATCCTTCATGTTTCTTCCTCTCTCTCTCCCCCCTTCCATTGCTCTCTTTTCCTCCTTTCTATCCCTCCACCTCTCTCATCTCCCTTTTTCCTCTCCCCCCCCCCCTATTTCTCCCACCCTTTGTATTTCTTAATGGAATCTTGGGCCGAATCCCGCACATCACCATTTATTGTTCTAATGGTCAAGGGGAGTGACACTTATATGAAGGGGATTAGGGGCGATTTTCGGGGGATTTGGGGATTTTTTTTTTTTGGGGGGGTAGAGATGGTGGATGGGGGGATGGGGGGATTTTGGCGAGTGGGGAGGTAGAGGTTGGGGACTCTGTTTTGCTAGGGTGGGGGGGTGGGAGGTAGGCAGGGAAAGGGGGGGATTGAAGACAGAGCAGTTGGTTTGGGGAGGGTGGGGAAAATTAGGGGGTGAGAGGTGTTTGGGGAAGAGGGAGATTTGGGGGACGGGTAGGGTGGTGGGGGTGAAAGGAGCTGTGGTGGTGGTGTTGGGTGTGATAGAGTAGAGGTTGTGGATAGTTGTTGGGGGGTGGTGGTGGAGGTTGTAGACAGGGGTGGCTGGTTGGCGTGTTGGGGCTTTTATAAGGGGTGTGATCTTGTAGTTGGGGGGAGGGGGTCTGTGAAGTTGAGTATCAGATTAGGGGGGGAGGTAAAGAGGGAGAGGGATATTGAGGGGGTGTTGGGGGGTGGGGGGAGGGGGGAGATCTATCCCTGGGACGCGAAGTGCTTTAAGAAGATAAAAGTGATTACGGTTCGGAGATGGAAACCCAGGACCGCGCGCCGTGTCCTTTTGGAGGTGTCGGTGTCTTTGTTGTGTTTGTGTTCTAATGTTTGCTTTTGTTTGTTGTTCAGATTAGTTTTTTTTTTTCTTTTTTTTATTTTCTTTTTAGAGAGAGTGTTGTACTTTGTTCGGTGTTTCGTTGTGTTCTTTTGGGGGTAGTTTTCTTTTTTATATAATTTTAACGCCATTTTTACATTTTATTTATTATTTTTTGTTCTTTTTATTTATTCATATATATATATATATATATATTTTTTTTTTTTTCTATCCAAAGTCTTATCATAGTGTAGTGATTTTTTGCTGTTTCTAAGTTAATTTTCTTTACTTAAATGGCATAACATTCAGACAGTCATATATGATTTTTCTCTTTACTTCCTTTTCTTTATGTTCTGTATTTACAAAAAGATGGCCTGTTGTGTTCGTAAACAGATGATCTACAAGTAGCATTGTGATTTTTCTCTCTCTTCCTAAAATGAGAGGTCACTTTCTCAGAACCTTAATGAAAATATCACCACATAGGCCTATCGCTCGCGCCGCCGTCTCACAAGATGTAGAATCACAAGGAGAAAATATCTGAAGACCTTATCTACTCGAAGGGCTTGTCGGGGGTGGGGGTGGAGGGGGTGGAGGGGTGTTATCTACTTGGAATCGAAGAGTTGTTACTTATAAGAGGTGAAGGAGGGTGTTACTTAGTATTATAAGGGGGGAGGGGGGGGGGAGTTATTTGCTAAACAACCCCTTGTTTAGCAAAGAAATACCCCTCCCCCCTTTTTTACAACACCCCCTCTTACGTAGAGAAAAAGTAACAACTTCCCCTCCCCCCCTTATTTTGGTCAGTAAAAGGGGGGTGGAGGGGGAGTTATTTGCTAAACAACCACTTGTTTAGGAAAGAAATACCCCTCCCCCCTTTTTACAACCCCCCTTACATAGTAACATCTCCCCCCCCTTATTTTGGCAAGTAAATGGGGGTGGGAGAGTTAGTTATTTGCTAAACAAGTGTGTGTGTGTGTGGGGGTGGGGGTGGGGGTGGGTATTTACCGGAACAAAAGGGGGGGGGGGACTTACCAGACGAAAGAGGGTTGTTGCTCCACGAATAAGGGAAGTGTTTACCCACCAAGACTAAGGTAAGGTAAGGGAACACGACGTTACCTCAAGCGAATACGGGAAGGTAGTGCTTACCATCCACCGAAAGAGGGGAGAGTCGTTACCAAAAGAGGGAAGTAGACGGAGGGGGGGAGAGGAGGGAGAGGAGGGATAGGTAGGGGGTGCTCCCTCCCTAAAATAAGGGGTTGTAACAGCCCTCCTCCTCCCCTCCCCCTTCCTCAACCCCCTCCCTCTCCCTTCCTCAACCCCCTCCCCAACCCCTTCCCCACCCCCTTCCCACCCTCGCCCCAACCCCCTCCCCCTTTCTCAACCTCCTCCCCAACCCCCCTCCCCAACTCCCTCCCCAATCCCCTTCCCCAACCCCCTCCCCACCCCATGCCACGAAGCTGTTGTCCTCACCGGCGATTAAGACGGAATGCATGAATAGGGATGAGCGTGATCCATCGTCGGGGAAGACAGCCTCCCGCTCCGGACATGGCGCTGACGAGGGAGGAAGGGGGGAAGGGGGGAGAGGGAAGAGGGGAGGAATTGGAGGGGGTAGGGGATGGTGGGAAGGAGAGAGGGGAGTGGGGATAGTGGAAGAGAGGAAGGAGAGAGGAAAGGGGGTTGTGGAGGGGTGAAGGGAGTAAGGATGGGGGGTAGGGATAGTGGAGGGAAGAGGGGGAGGAAGGGGGGAAGGGGGGAAAGGGATGGTGGAGGGGAGGAAAAGGAGAAAGGAAAGGGGGGGGTTTGGAGGGGTGAAGGGAGTAAAGGGATGGTTTGGGAAGGGGGGATGGTGGAGGAGAGGGGGAGGAAGGGGACGGGGAAAGGGATGGTTTAGGGGAGGAAGGAGAGAGGAAAGGGGGTTGTGGAGGGGTGGAGAGATGGGATGGTTGGGAAAGGGATGGTGTAGGGGGGAAGAGGAGAGGGGGATGGTGGAAAGGGATGAGAGGAGGGAAAGGAAAAGAGGAGAGGGGATGGGCTGGAGGGAGGGGAGGAAGGATGGTGG
>NC_091583.1:27722612-27728617 GCF_042767895.1 Penaeus vannamei | reverse complement strand
TAAAAATATAAAACATATAATACCCCTCCCCCAAAAAAGGACCTTAGCCAGCAGTAGTTCACTGGGCGGTTGTTAACATTTGAGTTACGTTAACCCCCTGTTCTATATGCCAATTTTGGGATCCGGTGAGCGAGAGTTAGGGAGACACCACAACCGCTGGCGCAAGATGGTTAAGAAGAAGAAAAAAGAAATAGGAAAAATAACAATTTCTCTCTCTCTCTCCTTCTTCTTATGCTGTGGTTTTGTTCCATCGTTTAAGTGGATGATTTTTTTTTAATCGGGGGTGGGGGTAGGGGGGAGGGAGTTCTGTTAGTGTTTCTCTATTGTAGTTGTTTAAGTTAGTTTTTTATTTTGAATCATTTTTATTTATTTATTTATATATATATTTATTTATTTATTTATTTATTTATTTATTGCGGAGGAAGGGCTGTGGCTGTCTTAGTCGTTTTCGAAACCGGTGTTTTAAGGTTGGTCTGTTTTCGGTGGTTTTGACTTGTATTTATTTACTGATCATTGTTTCGTTTTCCTTTAAATGTGGTTCTCTCCTTCTCACTTTTATTTTTTTCCATATTATTCTCTATCATCTCATTGTCGTTGTTATTTATTTTTTTATCAATGTTCCTTTTCCTTCTCTCCTACCAAGCCTTTCTCCTCCTTTGTTTCTCTCTATCCCCTCTCACTCTCTTCCTTATCTCTCCCTCTCCCTCCTCCAGCCTGCGAGAGGCGAGGCGTTACGTGTGGGAAGATCAAATTACCGATATAATATCTACGTGTTGTCTCGTGTGTGATGTTTAACAGTCGTATTGTTGTGCGAATAAGCATGATCAGTCGTGTTGTTGTGCGAATAAGCACGGTCGGCCGGCGAGTTACAGAACGGCGACGTGGCAGAGCAGCATTTGCCTGCGTGTGTGTTATTTATGCTGCGTTCCGTGTGGCTGGTCGCTGTACCTGTGGCGTGGGTATATCGGCGAGGTCTTGGGCATGCGGGTACGTCTCGGGCCCTGTCGGATAAGCGGGTGACATACCCGATCTTCATTATAGGGTGAGCGAGCAGGTTGATTACGGAGGCACCGGAGGGCAGGCAGGCAGAGGCGGAGGAGGAGGAGGAGGAGGAGGAGGAGGAGGAAGAGGAGGAGGAGGAGGAAGAGAGGGGGAAGGGGGAAGGGGGAGAAGGAGGAGAGGGAAAGGGAGGAGGAGGAGAAGGAGGAAGGAGAGGTGGGAAGAGGAGGAGGAGGGGGAGGAGGAGGGAGAAGAAGGGATGGAGGAAGGTAAGAGCAGGCAGGTAGGAAAGAGAGAAAGAGGACAAGGAAAATAAGAGAAACGGAGAATAAGAATGAAAGAATAGAAGACAGGGAAGGAAGAAGGGAGGGAAAGGGAGACAGACAGAAACAAACAGGTGAGAGAGAGAGAGAGAGAGAGAGAGAGAGAGAGAGAGAGAGAGAGAGAGAGAGAGAGAGAGAGAGAGAGAGAGAGAGAGAGAGAGAGAGTGAGAGAGAGAGAGAGAGAGGGAGGGAGGGAGGGAGGGGCTCCAGGCCATCCCCGTAATGGCTACTTCTGGAAACCGACTGAAGGGAAGGGGGGGAGGGTAGGGGAGGGGGGTAGGGTTTTTTCATGTTCATTTTGTTCTCCTTTTTGTTCTTCTTTTTCGCGTTTTTTATCCGCCGGAGGGAAGTCGGTGGGCTAGCCGTGGCGGAGAGTATGGGCTGACCAAGGGCGTGTGGGATGGGCAGAGGGCGTTGGACGGGGCGGTCAGCGCTGGCTCCGTATATACATGGGTTATTATATTATTATAGGAGGGACCGTGTGTGGGATAGAGAGAGAGAGAGAGTAAGAGAGAGAGAGGAGAGGGGGAGGGAGAGAAAGGGAGAAGGAGAGAGAGAGCGAGAGAGAGAGAGAGAGAGAGAGGGGAAGAAAGAGGGAGTGGGAAGAGAGAGAGAGAGAGAGAGGGAGAAGGAGAGAGTGCAAGAAAGAGAGAGAGAGATAGAGAGATTTGATTTGATTTGATAAGATTTATTTACAGAACAGTGTACATGCCCTGTAAAAAGCCAGGGTAAGATGCTACAGCATCTATCCAAACTGGCTGTGCTTATATTTATGCAAAGGGCTGTTAATCAAACATTAGTTCTACATGCCTGAAGGGCTGTGTCATTATGCTTATATTATTCACATATCTTCTAGTTGGTAAAAAAAACTTTATCCCTATCATATCGAAGACAAAACCAGTATTTAGAGAGAGAGAGGGAGAAGGAGAAAGAGAGGGAGGGAGGGAGACTGAGATGGAGAAGTAGAAGAGTGAGAGAGAGGAAGAAACAGATACAGAAGAGAAAAAGAGAAGAAAAAATAGGTAGAGAAAGAGTGAGAGGGAAACACACAGGCTAGAACAGTGAGTCTGGAAACGAAAGTCCATAGAGAGGAAGAAAGAGACGGAGAGGGGAAAAAAGGAGAGCGAAAGAGACGAAAGAGATAGAGATGGGGAAAAAAGGAGAGCGAAAGAGAAGAAAGAGATAGAGAAGGGAAAAGGGAGAGCGAAAGAGAAGAAAGAGATAGAGAAGTGAAAAAAGGAGAGCGAAAGAAAAGAAAAAAAGATAGAGAAAGAGCGAGAGAGTAAAACACACAAGCCGGAACAGTGCGTCGAAACGAACCCCCAAACGCAATATAAAACCGACACGTCCAAGAAGCCAGGCATCTGAACTGCGAGCGCTGGGCATGGGCGTGGGTATAGCGTGCAAGGAGCGACCCCGGGCGTAGAAGGGTAGACGAAAGGGGTAGATGGATTCAGGGGCGCCTCGGCAGGGCAGGTGGGGCGAGAGCATCAGAAGTATGTGGCCGACATGGTGGGGAGAATGATGGATATGTTGGGTGTTTGGCGTGGTCGGGCCGCGGGTGGCGGACTGGGGGCTCTTAGGTAGAGTGGAGGGGCTTTTTTGCAGATGGGTAGGGGCAGAATGGGGAAGGGAGGGTAGAGAAGAGGAGAGGAGAGTAGGGTGAAGGAAGGTAGAGTAGAGTAGGGTGAAGGAGGGTAGGGTGGAGGAGGGTAGAGTAGATTTGAACTGGGTAGAGTAAAGTAGAGTAAAGGAAAGCAGGGTAGAGTAGAATAGAGCAGGGTAGAGCAAAGTAGAGTAAAACAGAGCAGGGTAGATTAAAGTAGAGTAAAGCAGAGCCAGGTAAATTAGAATAGAGCAGAGTAGACTAAAGTAGAGTAATGGAAAGCAGAGTAGAGTAGAGTAGAGTTGTATAGAAACACAGTAGGGTAAAGTAAATTGATCAAGAGTAGAGTAGGGTAGGGTATCGAATCGCACCGTAGGATTTTGGGTAGAGCAGAATGGAGTCGCGTGGGTTGGAATCGCTGAAAGTTCAAGGGAGCGAAGTCCTGTACCGGAAGCAGGACAAAGATTGGGCTGTGCGTGTTGCATGGGGCGGCACAAAGGATGGCTTTGCAGGATGCGGGAGGAAGGAGAAGGCCGCAGAATGTGGGACAAAGAGAGCACGTTGCGAGGGACGCTGGCAGGGCTGAGCAGGAAGTTATTAGGATATGTGTGCTGGGCAGAACAAAGGCGATTGCAGAGGAAAAAAATGTATGTAGATACACACGCATGCAAACGCACACGCGCACGCATACACATACGCATACACATACGCACACGCATACGCACACGCATACACATACACATACGCATACACATACGCACACACATACGCACACACATACGCACACGCATACACATACGCACACGCTTACACATACGCACGCACATGCACACACACACACACACACACACACACACACACACACACACACACACACACACACACACACACACACACACACACACACACACACACACACACACACGAGCGTGCGTGCGTGTTGCGTACAAGGGTGCGTGTTTGTTAACCCAAAGATCAAGGCCGAGGAATTGGGCGTAGATCTACAGCATCTACAGCTCCCGGAGAGGTTCATCTCGATTTTTCTTCCCATCCCTCTCGCTCTCCCCCCTTTATTATCATCGTTTCATTCCCTCTCCTCCTCTTTCCTCTCGCTCTCCCACCTTTTTTATCATCGTTTCTTTCCCTCTCCTCCTCTTCCCCTCCCCCTTTTTTATCATCGTTTCTTTCCCTCTCCTCCTCTCCTCCTCTTCCATCCCCCTCCCCCCTTTTTATCATCATTGCTTTCCCTCTTCTCCCCTTCTCCTCCCCCACCCCCTCCTTCCACGCATAGTTCCCCAGGTATGCATTTAATCAAGAGTCGGGGCGGCAAATATGGGCTTCCACCCCGTCCGGGCTGATCCGCGCCACTTACACTATCGGGCTGGTCGATCTGAGGCGCTCGGTCCACTTCTTAAGAGGTGGTGGGGTGTGGGGGTGGGGGGGGGGTGGAGGGGTGATGGGGCGTGGGGGTGTGTGTGAGGGAGGGGTGATGGGGTTGTGGAGGGAGGGGCGAAAGGGTTGTGGAAGGGTGATGGGGGTGTGTGGGAAGGGGAGATTTAGGGGGTAGGGGAAGGGGGAAGGGAGGATTTAGGGGGATAGGGGAAGGGGAGAGGGAGATTTAGGGGGAAGGGGAAGGGGGAGGGAAATCAGAGAGGAGGAGGGAGGGAGAGAGAGAGAGAGACAGAAACAGAGAGAGAGAGAGAGAGAGAGAGAGAGAGAGAGAGAGAGAGAGAGAGAGAGAGAGAGACGGCGACCGAAACCGAGAACCCCCCCCCCCCCAAAAAAAAAAGAAAGAAAATGCTGAGAGAGATAAAAACAAAAGTAAGATACCACAACCCAGACCTAAGCAAGAGCGAAAACACGAAGCAACTATTAAGATAAAAAAAAGAGTCATAAATGATTCATTCGACACCTGTAGGTCCCATCCCGAGTCCCCGAAACCGGCCCACAGGTCCGACGAGTCCGAGACCGAGAATTTGTCGACGTCACAGGACCTCCTTCGAAATTATTTACGATCCTGCGGGGCCCCCTCGTCAGGCTGCGGTTCGCCAGCGCCGTCGTCTCTTTGGCAGGGGCGGCTGTGTCGAGCTGCGAAGGGGGGCGGGAGGCGAGGTTTTAGGCCTGGCGACGGGGCGGGAGGCGAGGTTTTAGGCCTGGCGACGGGGCGGCGGCGGGGGAGGGGAGGGAAGGGGAGGGGAGGGAGGGAGGGAGAGGAGGAGGACAAGTGGTTGTGAATGGGGAGGTGCCTCGGTTTGTATTGGGGACGGGGGGAGGGATGGTCTGTTTGGGTGGTAGATGGTTCTGGTGTGTGTGTGTGTGTGTGTGTGTGTGTGTGTGTGTGTGTGTGTGTGTGTGTGTGTGTGTGTGTGTGTGTGTGTGTGTGTGTGTGTGTGTGTGTGTTGGGAAATAGATAGATGAGTATATGGACAGATAGATAGTAAAATAGCTACATAGATAGATAGAGAGATAGATATAGATACAATATATACATACATATATGTAGAAAGATATATGTGTGTGTGTGTGTGTGTGTGTGGTGTGTGTGTGTTCAGGGGAGGACTTGCAGCTTATATGTATGTGGGTATAGGGTGTGTATATTTTTTTCTTTTCTTTTTTTCAGAAACGATGTTTAAAGCTTTTTATATGGTTGCTTGCCTTGTGTCATCTCTTGTAATCTTCACACATTTCCTTCCCTTTTGTTACTGTTCCTTATTCCCATTTTTTAAATTCTTTATTCTTGTATTTTCCTTTTCTTTGCTTCTTTCTCATATTGTCTCTTTTTTCTTACCTCTTTTCCCATTCACGTCTCCTTTTATCTGGAGCTGAATGGGGAGGGGTAACTGTGCTATTATATTTTGTGAATGGAGGTTTTGTACTACAAGCTGAAAGGTTTTGTACTACGAGCGTAAATTCTTGTTTTCTCTTTCATCTATTCTTGCCTTTCTTTCATATTTTAGATTTTTTTTTGTGTAAATTGATTGAGACGAAGAGGGAGGAAGACAAAGGTATCAATATTTTGAATAATTTGGGTTATTTCCAAATGCATTTTTTATTTTTGTATATATATTTTTTTATTT
>NC_091583.1:27715112-27717612 GCF_042767895.1 Penaeus vannamei | reverse complement strand
CACACAAAGGAAGAAACACAGATAAACATGAGAAAAAAGAAGCAACAACTCAAGGAGTAAACACACTTCAGAACCACACACGAGGAAAATAGGTAGACGAAAACAAGAGATAAACACGCTGATAAAAGACGACAAAAGGGAAACATGGATGAAAGACGGAAGAGGCAAACGCTAATAAAAGAGAAGAAGAGGAAGGAAACACGGATAAAAGACGGAAGAGGCAAACACGCTGATAAAAGACCACAAGAGAGAAAGACGGAAGAGGCAAACACGCTGATAAAAGACCACAAGAGAGAAAGACGGAAGAGGCAAACGCGCTGATAAAAGACCACAAGAGAGAAAGACGGAAGAGGCAAAAACACGCTGATAAAAGACATGAAGAGAGAAACACGGAAGAAAAGCGGAAGAAGGAAACCCAAACGAAGCACAAGAGGAACCGCGAGAGCAACGTTCCTCTTCCTCCTCCTGTTTGGGAGCAGAAGAGGAAGTCAAGAGGCGATTTAACGGAGGAGGAGAGGACAAGGGACGGGGCGGGGAGAACGTGGGACTTCGTGGACGAGGGAGTTTGACGAAAGAGGGGAAGAGGGATGGGAGGAGAGAAGAGGGGGAGACAAGAAAGAAGAAGGAGTTTGGCGAAAGAGGGGAAGAGGGATGGGAGGAGAGAAGAGGGGGAGACAAGAAAGAAAAGGGATTTTGACGAAAGAGGGGGATGAGAGGTGGGAGGACGAATAGGAGAGAAGGGGAGAGAACAAAAAAGAGAGGGATTTTTGACCTAAGAGAGTAGAAGAGGATGGGGGGGATGAGAGGAGGGAGGAAGAATAGGAGAGGAAGAGGAGACAAGAAAGAAGAGGGAGTTTGACGAAAGGGGGAGAAGGATGGGGGATGAGAGGTGGGAGGAGGAATAGGAGAGAAGAGGGGGAGACAACAAGAAGAAGAGGGATTTGACGAGAGGGGATGAGAGGAGGGAGGAGGAATAGGAGAGAAGAGGGGGAGACAAGAAAGAAGAGGGATTTTGACGAAAGAGAGGAAGAGGGATGGGGGGATGAGGAGGGAGGAGGAATAGGAGAGAAGAGGGGGAGACAACAAGAAAGAAGAGGGATTCTGACGAAAGAGGGGGAGAAGGATGGGAGGATGAGAGGTGGGAGGAGGAATAGGAGAGAAGAGGGGAGACAACAAGAAAGAAGAGGGATTCTGATGAAGAGAAGGATGGGGGGAGACAAGAAAGAAGAGGGATTTTGACGAAAGAGAGTAAGAGGGATGGGGGGATGAGAGTAGGGAGGAGGAATAGGGAGAGAAGAGGAGGAGACAACAAGAAAGAAGAGGGATTTTGACGAAAGAGGGGGAGAAGGATGGGGGGATGAGAGGTGGGAGGAGGAATAGGAGAGAAGAGGGGGAGACAACAAGAAAGAAGAGGGATTCTGACGAAAGAGGGGGAGAAGGATGGGAGGATGAGTGGAGGGAGGAGGAATAGGAGAGAAGAGGTGTGGAGAAGAGAGGGAGAGAAGGAAGAAGAGAGTTTGACGAAAAGGGGAAGAAGATGGGGGGATGAGAGGAGGGAGGAGGAATAGGAAGAAAGGGAGAGAACAAAAGAAGAGATTCTGATGAAAGAGGGGATGAGAAGGATAAGGGGAGGGATAGAAGAGAAGAGAGGGAAGAACAAGAAAGAAGAGGGATTTTGACGAAAGAGGGTGAGAAGGATGGGGGATGAGAGGAGGGAGGATAGGAGAGAAGAAGGGGAGAGAACAAGAAAGAAGAGGGATTTTGACGAAAGAGGGGGAGAAGGATTGGGGGATGAGGGGAGGGAGGGGGATAGAAGAGAAGAGAGGGAGAGGACACGGAAGAGAAGAGATGGAGAAAACAAGAAGAGAGACATATAGATAGATAGATAGGCAAACAGACACAGATAGATAGATAGGTAAACAGACAGACAGACAGACAGCCAGAGCGTACCAAGGACGGCGGCAGTCAACGAGGAACGGCCGGCATCGGTACTTCCTGATGCCTTGCTTTCTCGTAACAACTTTTCACCAACCTTCGAGCGAACGCAAAGATGTAAGTTTGGAATTGAATAAAAACCGGTTATTTTCTTGGTGTAGTGTGTGCGTATGTTTTTTTTTTGTTTTTTTTCGTCTTCTCTCTTTCTCTTTTTCTCTTTTTCTCTCTTTCTCTCTCTCTTTCTTTCTCTTTCTCTTTCTCTTTCTCTTTCTCTTTTTCTGTCTTTCTTCTCTCTCTCTCTCTCTCTCTCTCTCTGTCTCTCTCTCTCTCCCTTTCTTTCTCTCTCTCTCTCTCTCTCTCTCTCTCTCGCTCTCTCTCTCTCTCTCTCTCTCTCTCTCTCTCTCTCTCTCTCTCTCTCTCTCTCTCTCTTCCTCTCTCTCTCTCTCTCTCTCTTCCTCCCTCTCCCTCTCCCTCTCTCTCTCTCATTTTTTGTATTATTTTTCTCTCTTTTTTTCTTTTTTTTTTTTCTTTCTTTCACCTGCCAGCTAACCGAAGGCACATTTAT
>NC_091583.1:27697612-27710112 GCF_042767895.1 Penaeus vannamei | reverse complement strand
GGGGGGGTGGGAGGGGGTTGTTGAATGTTGTACTTGGGCTTCGTATAAGCGTTTTTGTTATAATTTTTGTTTTGTTTGTGTGTGTGTGTGGGGGGGGGGGTTGAATGTTGTACTTGGGCTTCGTATATAAGCGTTTTTGTTATAATTTTTTGTTTTTGTTTGTGTGTGTGTGTGTGGGGGGGGGTTGAATGTTATACTTGGGCTTCGTATAAGCGTTTTTGTTATATATTTTTTTGTTTTTGTTTTTAGTTTGTTACTCATGTTGGTACTTTTGTTGATGTTGACATTGTTATGTTGATGACTTTGATGGTGATTATAATAGCAATAACGATAACGATGGCGATAGGGAACAGCAACAAAACAACAACGAAAATATGTTATCCAAATGTTACTAATAATAATATGAATAGTATTAATGATAATAGTTATTCATAAAAATACTCCTGACGATGATGATGGTGCTGCTGATGAAGATAACCGACATATTCATATAAACATTATTTTTTTCCATATCATAATCATTACTACTGCTGCTGCTGCTGCTGTTGCTACTACTACTACTACTACTACTACTACTACTACTACTACTACTACTACTACTACTACTACTACTATTACTACTATTACTACTATTACAACTACTACAACTACTTCTACTTCTACTTCTACTTCTACTTCTACTACTACTACTACTACTTCTACTACTACTACTTCTACTACTACTACTTCTACTACTACTACTTCTACTTCTACTTCTACTTCTGCTACTACTACTACTACTACTACTTCTACTACTACTACTTCTACTACTATTACTTCTACTACTACTACTATTACTACTACTACTAGCACTACTACTACTACTACTACTACTACTACTACTGCTACTACTACTACTACTACTACCACCACCACCTCTACCACTACCACCACCATTACTACCATTACTACCATCGCTACTGACGATACGACTACCATGACTACCACTAACCACTACTATTATACCTATTATTATGATTATCGTTATTATCGTTACAGTTGTTTTAAAGGCTGTTATTGTTGATTGATATTATTGCTATTGTCGTTGTGATTGAATTGCTGGTTAATGGAGTTTTGCTGATAGTGTTCTTATTAATAGTGATGATAATGTCAATGATAATGATGATGGTGGTGATGATGATAATGGTAATGATGATAAAGGTTACAATGATGTTAGTTTTATCGATGATGATAATGATTGCAATGGTATTGATGATGATGATGATAGTAATATCGCCGTAATGATTTCTGTCCATGCTTTATATTATCTTTGTAGATTTTGTTGATATATTTGTGCTTTTATCCAACTTCATTTTGACTGATTGTCATTTTTTTGCTTGAAATATTACTAGTTATTATCATTGTTGTTATTGTTGATATTATTAATGAGGCTCTTATTATTTTTATTTTATTATTGTTTTTCATTATTATTGTTATTCAAATTGTTATTAATGATAATGATTATCATTATCATTGTTATTATTATCATTATTATTATTTTTATTTTTTTTATTATTATCTTTATTATTATTATTATTATTATTATTATTATTATTATTATTATTATTATTATTATCTTTATTATTATTATTATTATTATTATTATTTTTATTATTATTATTATTATTATTATTATCATCATCATCATTATCATTATCATCAGCAGCATTAGTAATATTAATTTTATTGATTAACCCATTAAACTATCCGATTACCACACAGA
Source organism: Penaeus vannamei (assembly GCF_042767895.1). NCBI lineage: Eukaryota > Metazoa > Arthropoda > Malacostraca > Decapoda > Penaeidae > Penaeus > Penaeus vannamei. Next base: position 27,708,350 of record NC_091583.1, on the reverse strand, counting down.
CAAACCATGCTAATTCTCCCCAAACAGCCCAGTTCGAGTTAGCTTCGCCCCAAGGAGTAGGCCTCCTCACTGCACGCCATCTCACGACCCATTCCGGAGATAGGCCTAGGCGCCGCGATATTTGGCACACACGCACGAAAAGTTTATGGAAGCCTTTTTCCTATTATTTTTTTTTTCTTGTGTTTCTGTGTTTTTTTTTTCTTGACATGTCTTTTTTTTTCTTTTTCTTTTCTTTTGTCTTTTTTTATGGTTTCGTAAATGGCACGGGATTGTATATAAATATTTTTTTTTTTTTGGGGGGTGGGGTGGGAGTGATGCTATTTTTTTCTTCTTATTATTATTATTGTTATTATTATTATCATTATTATTATTATCATTATTATTATTATTATTATTATTATTATTATTATTATTGTTGTTGTTGTTATTAAATTTTGAAAGGTCATTATTTTGTTTGTTGTTGAAAAATCGCTTGTTTTCTTACGCTTCGTTCTTTTGTTAGAAATATTTTTCTTGATATATATTCAAACAAGATGTTTTTATAGTCAGATATAAAAAAGAGTCACCATGTTATAAAAAGTAGTGAAGAATTTATAATTAGAGATTTAAAAAAAAACCCAGTCCATATAGACACATTTTTTAGAATGACTTTGTGATTAAATACAAAAAGAAATATTCCCTCTGAAGATTTTTTTTTTTTTTTTTTATTGGCCGACGCAAAGAAATATTCCCTCTTAAGATTTTTTTTTTTTTTTTTTTTTTTTTTTTTTTTTTTTTTATTGGCCGACGCCGTGATTAAGCACACACAACACCGCCGGGTTTCATCTCGAGTTATATAATTTCCATAGTGCGTGTTGACCGAGGTGACTCTCCACTCTCGCCGCAACAGGTATAAAAGCTGTTCTCCGCGTGTTCATCGTGTTCTCCAATCGCGAGGTGTCGGTGCGGGCGGCAGGTGGATAAATAGGCTTGATCGGGTTGCGTCCGGCGAGCACCTAGGGGCCCCTGCGATGAGATCACCTGGAGGGGGGGGGGGAACCTGATTAATCAAAAGCTTTTTTTTTTTTTTTTTTTTTTTTTTTTTTTTTTTTTCGTTTCGTTAACTGGGGGTGGGGTGGGGTGGGGGTAGGCGAGGGCGCTACGTTACCGTCCGCCATGACTCGGGTCTTATGGCGTGGCGACGTGTCATCCGCGTTTGTTTATATTGTTTGGTCTTATCTTAATTAACATTCTGGTCGGTGGGGGCTTCGCGGAGTTCCGTGGAGGGCCTGGGAGAGGGAGGGAGGGAGGGAGGGAGGGTGGGTGGGTGGGTGGGTGGGTGGGTGGGTGGGTGGTTGGGTGGGTGGAGGGAGGGAGGGAGGGAGGAGGAAGGGAGGGAGGAAGAGGAGGAAAGAGAGAGTGGAAATGAGGAAGGGAAGGATGGAGAGAGAGGGGGAGGAAGAGAGAGGAGAGAGAGAAGACAGGAAGAGAAAGAGACTGGAGAGAGAGAGAGAGACAGAGACAGAGACACAGACACAGAGAGAGAGAGAGCATGGAGGAGAGAGAGAGAGAGAGAGAGAGAGAGAGAGAGAGAGAGAGAGAGAGAGAGAGACAGAGAGAGAAAGAGAGAGGGTGGGGAGAGAGAGAAACAGGGAGGAGAGAGAGAGAGAGAGAGTAATAGGGAGGAAAGAGAGACAGAGAGAGAGACAGAGAGAGTGGATCGGCTTTTGTGTTGAAACGTGAGGAGGTGAATGCTGCTTAGGGAGCTGTGCGTTTCATTGTTAAGATGTTGCGGATTCGTTTCTTTTCTCTCTGCGTGTCTGTTGATCTCTCTCTTTTGTGTTTGTCTGCCTGTCGATCTCCTTGTGTTTGGGTTTTAATTTCTCTCTCTCTCTCTGGGTTTTAATTGTTCTTTCTCTCTCTGTCTCTCTCTCTCTCTCTCTCTCTCTCTCTCTCTCTCTCTCTCTCTCTCTCTCTCTCTCTCTCTCTCTCTCTCTCTCTCTCTCTCTCTGTCTCTGTCTGTCTCTCTTCTCTCTCTCTCTCTCTCTCTCTCTCTCTCTCTCCTCTCTCCTCTCTCCTTCTCCCTTTCTCCCTCTCCCTCCCTCTTACTCCCCTCTCCCTCCCTCTCCCTCTCTCCTTCTCTGTCTTTCTCCCTTTCTCTTACTCCCTCTCCCTCTCCCCATCTTCGAAGGGCGTCAAGCTTACACTCCCAAGTATTCCAGTATTGATGAGATCATCGGCTCCTTCCTTTTGTTTACGTGGTTTGGTCTGGCCGAGTGTGAGCGCTGCTTTGGTCACTTTCTCCGCCTTTTGAGTCTGGAAAAAAGTATTGTTTTCTTGCTTTGTTTCTTTTCTTTGTCTTTTTCTTTTTCTTTTTTCTCTTTCTGAAGGTCTTTTCTTTTTTTTTCTTTGTTTTTTTTTCCTGTCTTTCTGAAGCTATTTTTTTTCTTTTTCTTTTTTTTTTCTCTCTTTCTGAAGCTCTATTTTTTCTTTTCTTTCCTTTTTTTCTCTTTCTTAAGGTCTTTTTTTTCCTGAAGCTCGTCCGAATTTGAGAGGCTGTTGGTGCGTTGATGTGGGGGGGGAGGGGGTAGGTGTTTGTTAAGGGAGTGGGGGGGGGTGACCATTTGTTGAACCCCCCTCCAAAAGGTTCAAGGCGTTTACCTAGTAGGAGTTCGTGAGAGTTTTCTTGGAGGTTATAACAAGGTCTGGTAGTATAAACCATCGGTGATACGTAAGGTTAGATATTAAAAGAAAAGAAATAGATAATGAAAATCCTCAAAAAGAAGAATGAGATAAAACAGTTAAAAAATATCATAATTCATTCATAATCATCCTAAGGCATCGAAAATTACTTCTGCCTTAATAAAACAACGATTAAATCCTTTTCATAAAATCAGTAAAACGTGCGATTAAATCATTTTCATTAAAATAAAAAAACGATCAAAAGCCCCGCATATCTGCTACGATAAACTTTTTTTTTTCACTCTCTCTCTCTCTCTCTCTCTCTCTCTCTCTCTCTCTCTCTCTCTCTCTCTCTCTCTCTCTCTCTCTCTCTCTCTCTCTCTCTCTCTCTCTCTCTCTCTCTCTCTCTCTCTCTCCCTCTCTCCCTCTCTCTCTCTCTCTCTCTCTCTCTCCCTCTCTCTCTCTCACTCACTCACTCACTCACTCACTCACTCCCTCACACGGACCTACTCCCAGGCTGGCCACAGGGTCGAGTGTGAATGGCAAGACATGCATTGCAAGCCCCGACGACAGCGCCCATTGTTGTTGTTCAGCGAGGCCCTAACGCCGGCCAAACACACCCCCGCCTCCGCCTCCGCTCCGTCTCGGGAACTGGAGGCGCTCCTTCGACTCTCGTGGGGGGGGGTGGAGGAGGTGGTGGAGGGTGGAAGGAGGTTGAGGTGGAAGGAGGTTGAGGTGGAAGGTGGAAGGAGGTTGAGGTGGAGGGTGGAAGGAGGTGGTTGAGGGTGGAAGACGATATGGAGATAGAGAGGGAGAAGGTGGTGGAAAGAGGTGGTTGAGATGGTTGAGGTGGAGTGTGGAAGGAGGTGGATGGTGGAAGGAGATGGAGAGGGAGAAGGAGGTGGAGGAGGTGGAGGGTAGTGGTGAAGGTGGTGGGAGAAGAGGTGGAGGGAGGTTGGGGAGGGAGAAGGAAGGAGGAAGAGGGTGGAAGGAGATAGGGAGGGAGAAGGAGGTGGGTAGGAATGGGGTGGGGAGGGGGGAAGAGGAGGTAAAAGAGGGAACGGGAAAACGGAGTGGGAAGAGAGGGATACAAAGAAAGGTAATAGAGGAAAAATAGTGCAAATGTGGAGTTAGAAAAGGTAAAGCGGAAATGCATAAAGAGAGAGAGAAGGGGGGGAAAGGGAGAAAGGAAAGAGAGAGCGAGAGGGAGGGGAACAGGGAAGAACGGAGGAAGGAACATCACACATACATACTTTGCACTTCGAAACATAAAGAGAATAGTAATTTCGTTATAAATAATAAAAAAATGAAAAAAATAGAATACATTATCAACTTCGAACATAAGGAGAATAATAATTTCGTTATAAATAATAAAAAAATGAAAAAAAAAATAGAATACATTTTCATACAAGTGTTTATAGATCTTAGACAACAAAAGAATCCAGCTTTCGGTTACCCTGATACACTTGTAAACTTATTTACATACACACACAAAGGGGAGCTCGACAGGTGAGCGGGCAACAGCACGAAGGTTGCACAGACAGATCTCAGGATGGTCAACATGCTCGCTCTTATATCAAGGTGATTGGTTGGTGCCGCTGTGTGTGCCGGTTTGTGCTCGTTGGTGAGGTCTCGTTTGTGGACGTGTGAGGCTACGTACGTGAATGCATATGCGATTATGGATGTACGCTCTTTTTCTCGGTCTGTTTCTGTCTCTGTTTCTGGCTCTCTCTCTTTCTGTTTCTGTTTCTGTTTCTGGCTCTCTTTCTTTCTATCTTTCTGTCTCTCTCTCTTTCTATCTTTCTGTCTCTCTCTCTTTCTATCTTTCTGACTCTGTCTCTCTCTCTCTCTCTCTCTCTCTCTCTCTCTCTCTCTCTCTCTCTCACACACACACACACACACACACACACACACACACACACACACACACACACACACACACACACACACACACACACACACCACCCACCACCCACCACCCACCACCCCACCATCACCCACCACCCACCACCCACCATCCACCACCCACCATCCGCCACCCACCATCCGCCACCCACCATCCGCCACCCACCATCCCCCACCACCCCATCCCCGCCCCCGCCATCTTGCAAGGAGTGAAAACCGTGTTCAAACACCCACAGCACAATGCAAGGAAGAAAATAACCCGCGCTTGCATTCTATTGCAAATATGGGTAAGCATGGGAAAGCACAGTGACAGAATGAGCTTAAATCAGGGTGAGATTCTGGGCTTGCTTGTGTATTGCGGGGTGTCTGGGGGTCGCTTGTTTGCAAGTCGGAAATAGAGTGGCTTCGTATTATGGATTTTTTCTTTTCTGTTTTTTTTTTCTTTGGTGTTGGTGTTCGGTATTGTTTGTGTTAGTGAAGTGGTTGTTTTTATTTTTATTTTTTGTGTGATTATCGTTTTTTTTTTCTATGATATCCATCACTTGTGTCAGCCTTTTTTTATATTATTATCATTATTCTTGCTATTACCACCATTATTATAATCCTCCTCTCCAGCTATTTAGATATTTTTCGATATATCACAGCAAAGCTTTTAACAACACGCAAATGTCAGCTTCCATACTGAATAAATTTATTTAAAAAAATCAAAGATATTAGATTATACAATTAATCAGGGTAATACTCAACATAATGAATCAAAAACATTTAAAACACACAACCAACAGGGTGAATCATACGCCAAAGCGAAATACAACAAATAGACAAAAATCCAAATAACCCGACCACGGGAACCTCTCAACCGCCAACCCCACGGATAAAGGGTTATCAAGGGATCCGAAAAGGGGCATCCATTAGGGCCCAGAGCGGAAAGGCCGGTGTGTGTGTGTGTGTGTCTCTCGAGGTCCCGCCGTAGAGACACCTCCGACGCCCTATTTCGGGGTTGCGCAATCGCGAACGCCTCGGATACCTTATTTCAGGGTTTCGCAAGGGCTGGGCTCTCCTCTCCTCTCACCAAGGGCGCCGGAAATAGCGTCGGGGGTCGAGGGGGGGGGAGGGGTAGGCGGGCATGAGGTCCTTCTTCTTCTTCTTCTTGTTCTTTTTTTTTTCTTGTTCTTGTTCTTGCTCTTGCTCTTCTTTTTCTTCTTCTCATCCTGTCTCTTTTCGTTCTTCATTTGTTTCTTCTCTTCCTCCTGCTCCACCTCACTATTCAATTAGTCTTTTACTCTAATTTTCCTTGTTATTATTTTCATTTTCATTTTTCATACGCCTTATTCATCTTGTCTTCAGCTTCTGTAATCTTTATTCTTCTTGTCCTTTATTCATCGTTCTGCTCATCATCATCATCATCATAATCCTTATTCTTCTTATTCTTATTTCTCCTCCTCCTCCTCCTCCCCTCCTATTTTTCTTCTTCTTCTTCCTCCCCCCATCCTCCTCCTCCTCCTCCTCCTCCTCCCCATCCTCCTCCTCACCTTCCTCCCCATCCTCCTCCTCACCTACCTCCCCATCCTCTTCCTCCTCCTCCTCCTCCTCCTCCTCCTCCCATCCTCCTCCTCCTCCTCCTCCTCCTCCTCCTCCTCTTCCTCCTCCTGTGGCAACGTCCCGCGGGCTCCAGTTAAAGGATATGAGTTCTCGCCATATGGCAAAGTGGCAATAGCCAGAGGGTAGCGGTAGAGAGGAAGGAATACATTACACGAGAGAGAGACAGGCAGACAGACAGACAGCCAGGCAGAGAGAGAGAGAGAGACAGACAGACAGACAGACAGACAGACAGACAGACAGACAGACAGACAGACAGGCAGACAGGCAGACAGAGAGAGAGAGAGAGAGAGGGAGAGGGGGGGAGAGAGGAGGGAGGGAGGAGGGGAGGGAGGGAGGGAGGGAGGGAGGGAGGGAGGGAAAGAAAGGGAAGACGGACAGACAGACAGACAGAGAGAAGGAGGGAAGGGACGGACGAGTGAAGTGGATAGACAGACAGGCAGAGAGAGAGAGAAAGAGAGAGCAAGGGAAAGACAGACAGACAAACATAGAGAAGAAGGAGAGAGAGAGAGAGAGAGAGAGAGAGAGAGAGAGAGAGAGAGAGAGAGAGAGAGAGAGAGAGAGAGAGAGAGAGAGAGAGAGAGAGAGAGAGAGAGAGACAGACAGAAAGGAAATCGAGTGAGTGATAACAATGATGAGTGAATGAGTAAGTTCCCCCCAAGCGAGAAATGAGACCAGACGAGAAACCTTGACTCACCGACTCTTACTCAGAACGAAATTGAATATGATTTTTTTTGTTCTCTTCTTTTTCCTTTTAGGTGTAACAGGAACTCCTTCTCTCACTTTCTCTCTCTCTCTGTCCTTGTTTGTTTTGTGCGTTTGTTTGTTAGTGTGTCTCGGCGTCTAGTTCTCTCTCTCTGTTTTTCTCTTTCTCTCTCTCTGTTTTTCTCTTTCTCTCTCTTTTCTCTCTCTCTCTCTCTCTCTCTCTCTCTCTCTCTCTCTCTCTCTCTCTCTCTCTCTCTCTCTCTCTCTCTCTCTCTCTCTCTCTCTATTATATCGCTCTGTCTTCATTTTCTATTTTTGTCAAGAATTATTATAATTATTTTTTTATGCAAGGCCATTGATTAGCTCCTGGAAGGATACTTCATTTGCATAACACCAAAAGGAGTAAAAAAAAATCGTGTTGAGAATAACTGAAAGGCTGTAAATGGTTGCTGGGTGGCTTGGAGTGCGAGTGAGTCGGACGCGCGAGCTCAGTGACTCAGCGAGTCTCTCTCTCTTTCTCTTTCACTCTCTTTCTGTTTTTTCTCTTTCGCACTCTCTCTCTCTTTCTCTTTCTCTTTCTCTTTCTCTCTTTCTCTTTCTCTTTCTCTTTCTCTTTCTCTTTCTCTTTCTCTTTCTCTTTCTCTCTCTCTCTCTCTCTCTCTCTCTCTCTCCCTCTCTCTCTCTCCTTCTCTCTCCTCCTCTCTCTCTCTCTCTTTCTCTCCCCCTCCCTCCTACCGCTCTGTCTTCATTTTCCATTTTTGTCAAAATTATTATAATTATTTTTTTATGCAAGGCCATTGATTAGCTCCTGGAAGGATACTTCATTTGCATAACACCAAAAGGAGTAAAAAAAATCGTGTTGAGAATAACTGAAAGGCTGTAAATGGTTGCTGGGTGTCTTGGAGTGCGAGTGAGTCGGACGCGCGAGCTCAGTGACTCAGCGAGTCTCTCTCTCTTTCTTTCTCTTTCTCTTTCACTCTCTTTCTGTTTTTTCTCTTTCGCAGTCTCTCTCTCTCTCTTTCTTTCTTTCTCTCTGTCTGTCTCTTTCTCTCTGTCTGTCTCTTTCTCTCTTTCTCTCTCTCTCTCTCTCTCTCTCTCTCTCTCTCTCTCTCTCTCTCTCCCTTTCTCTCTCTCTCTCTCTCTCTCTCTCTCCCTCCCTCCCTCCCTCCCTCCCTCCCCTCTTTCCCTCTTTCTATTTCTATTTCATTTTTTTCTCTCGTTGCCTTTCCTTTTCCTTTCGTTTTTTTCTTTCCCCTTTCCCTCTCTTTTCTTGCTATTTGGGGACTTCGATGCCAGAAAGCATACCCTCTAAAGGTCACTGTGGCTTACCCGTGTTATTGTGGCTTGGTGATCAAACCTCATTATTTTCTTTTTTTATTTATTTTTCTTTTTTTCTAATTCGGCTTCTCTTCATCTCATTATTATTTTCTTCTCTTCATCTCATTATTATTTTCTTTTTCTATTTTTCTTTTTTTTCAATTTGGCTTCTCTTCATCTCAATATTATTTTCTTTTTCTATTTTTCTGTTTTTTTCAATTTTTCATCTCAATATTATTTTCTTTTTTTCCAATTCGGCTTCTCTTCATCTCATTATTATTTTCTTTTTCTATTTTTCTTTTTTTTCCAATTCGTCCTCTCTTCATGACATTTTTTTTCTTTTTCTATTATTCTTTTTTTCCAATTCGGCTTCTCTTCATCTCATTATTATTTTCTCTTTCTATTTTTCTTTTTTTTCAATTCGTCTTCTCTTCATCTCATTATTATTTATTTTTTCTATTTTTCTTTTTTTTTTCAATTCGTCCTCTCTTCATGACACTTTTTTTTCCTTTAACGTTGCCTTTATGCTGGACGCTCCCGGGCTTTGGGAAACCCACCTTCGGCTTCGTTAGCGAGAATTTGCGGAGCCGAAGCCGCGTCCGGGAACCTCGGGTCTTTGGGCGTGAATTCGGACACGAGTCGGCAGCCAAGCGGGTCGTTTAACGCTTCCGTAGGCGCAGCGGCGGTTCTTGTCGTCGTGATTGTTTTTATTTTGAGATATTTTCGAAAGGTGGGGGATTTGTTGTACGGAGGTGGGGGGGTTGGAGGGGGGATGGGTTGGTAAAGTAAGGGTAGGTGTGTTTGGGTTGTTTTTTTGAGAATGGGGTGTATGGGTGTATTTTTTTTTTCTTTTTCTTTTTTTCTTTTTCCTTTTTTTTTTTTTTTGAGTCGGGAGTGTGAGGAGAACTTTTTTCTTTTCTTTTTTTCCTTTTTTTTGCGCGCGTGTGTGTGGGAGAAACGTGAATGGAGGCGGGCCCTTTCCGAGCAGGTGCGGAGGCGTGGGGGGGAGGGGGGGAGGGGGCAAGGAAGTCTTCCGTGTCGACTGGAAAGAAGATCCTTACAGCCTCGACTGCCTTGGCCTCAGCGCCGTCGTCGAGGAGTAGCTCTTGGGGACTGGAAGCCCTCTCGCCTCGACCTGTTCTTGTGATTCCGCTTCCTCCTTGTCGTTCTTCCTCTTCCTCTTTCACTTATTCCTCCCTTTCTTTCTTCTTCTTCTTTCTCCTCTTCCTTCTTCTTCTTCTTCTGCTTCTCCTTCTCCTTCTCCTTCCCCTTCCCCTTCCCCTTCCCCTTCCCCTCCCTCCCTCCCTCCCTCCCTCCCTCCCTCCCTCCTCCTCCTCCTTCTCATCCTCCTTCCTCCTTCCTCCCTCCCTTCTCCACCTCCTCCCTCCTCCTTCCTTCCCCCTCCCCCTCCCCCACAGCCGATCTTCTCGTCCCGCCGCCGCGTGTGTCGAACATGCAAAAATCCCCTTCATTAATAGAAGATGAATTAAAGTTGCATTTCTTTTTTTTTTATCAATTTGGTCCGATCGCCGCTCATTAATCATTGTCAGCGGGGATCGCCTCTCGGGTCGTGGGGGGATGGAGGGGATGGGGTGGGTGGGGTGGGGGATCTCCTCTCGGGTCGTGGGGGGATGGAGGGGATGGGGTGGGTGGGTGGGGGGATCTCCCTCGGGTCGTGTGTGTGTGGGGGTGGGGGATGGGGGGATCGCCTCTCGGGTCGTGTGGGGGGGTAGGGGGTGGCTGTTTTACTACGGTTCGTGTATATTGGTCGACGACTAATTTATCCTCGGGAGTGTCGCCTGTAAACAGATCATTCGTCAAGTAATCTGATAGCGTGTCTCCTTTTTTTTTTTTTTTTTTTTCTTTTTTTTTTGCGGCCTCCGGGACAACGGGGGCTGAGACGATTGCTGTGTGAGGGGGTGTATGTGTGCGTGTGTGTGTAAGTGTGTGTGTGTGTGTGTGTGTGTGTGTGTGTGTGTGTGTGTGTTTATGTTTGTGTAAGTGTATGTTTTGTGTGTGTGTTTATGTGTATATGTGTATGAGTGTATATTGTGTGTGTGTGTTTATGTTTGTGTAAGTGTATGTTTTGTGTGTGTGTCTGTGTGTTTATGTTTATGAGTGTATATTGTGTGTGTGTGTGTGCGTGGTTACTTCCGTGAGTGTTCGTATGTGTGTAGGTGTACTTGTACGTGCAGTGTAGGTGTACGTAGGTGCGTGCCTGTGGAGACGGTTGCATGGCCACGTACGTCTCAAAAAAAAACAAAAAACAACAACACAATGATCCTCCTCCGCCCGACCCAGCGCCGAGACGGGGGCAAGCACTCGCAAAACTCGCCAGCGCCGAGACGAGTGACGCCGAAGGGGGAGTGACGCCGAAGGGGGAGTGACGCCGAAGGGGGAGTGACGCCGAAGGGGGAGTGACGCCGAAGGGGGAGTGACGCCGAAGGGGGAGTGACGCCGAAGGGGGAGTGACGCCGAAGGGGGAGTGACGCCGAAGGGGGAGTGACGCCCAAGGGGGAGTGACGCCGAAGGGGGAGTGACGCCGAAGGGG
>NC_091583.1:27672612-27690112 GCF_042767895.1 Penaeus vannamei | reverse complement strand
AGAGAGGGAGAGGGGGCGAGAGGGAGAGGGGCAGAGGGGGCGAGAGGGAGAGGGGCAGAGGGGGCGAGAGGGAGAGGGGCAGAGGGGGCGAGAGGGAGAGGGGCAGAGGGGGCGAGAGAGGAGCTGTAGAGTTGTAGGCGCTAGTGTCGAGTCATGGTCTCCCTGGGTGTAGCGCGGGGTCCTTGGCTGGGCTTTTGTGTGTGTTTGCCCGTCTTTTCTCTCCTCTTCTCTTCTCTTTCGCGCACATACACACGCTCTTTGTCTTTCTGTGTTTTTTTTTTTCTTTCTCTCTCTCTCTGCCACTCCCGCCTTCAAGCCCGCTCTTTCTGGTTTTCCTTCTTCCTTCCCCTTCCTTCCTTATTCTCGCCTCTCCTTTTCTCTCTTTTTTCTTTCGTTCGTTCGTTCGTTCCTTTCTTCTCCCCCACTTTACCTCCCTCCTTCCTTCCTTCCTTCCTCTCTTTCCCTACTTCCCTCTTAGTCTCTCTCTCTCTCTCTCTCTCTCTCTCTCTCTCTCTCTCTTTCTCTCTCTCTCTCTCTCTCTCTCTCTCTCTCTCTCTCTCTCTCTCTCTCTCTCTCTCTCTCTCTCTCCTTCCTTCTCTTTTCACTCTGTCCGTTCACCCTTGCTTCCTCATTTTAGCCTGTCCGTTCATCCATGGTTCTCTCTGTTCATCCTGTCCATTCATTCATGGTTCCTCCCCCCCCCCCCAGCTCCGTTCACTCTTTGTCTCCTCTCTTCACCCTGACTGTTCACCCTGGGAGTCCTAAGCTCACCTCGCTTTGGGTCGTCCTGTCTGTCACCCTTGAGGATCTCCCTTCTGTCACCCTTTTAGGTTCTCACTTCTGTCACCCTTGAGGTTCTTCCTTCATCGTCCTTAAGTCCTTCACTTTCGCCACTCAGGTCCTCCCTGGGCCACTCTTTTGGTCAACTCTTCCCACACTTTCGGCTATCCCTTCGTCACCCTTAAAGTCTTTCCTTCGTCATCCTTCGAGTCCTCCCTTCGCCTCCCTTAAACCTCTCCCTTCTTCACCGTTAAAGTCCTCCCTTCGTCACCCTTAAACCTCTCCCTTCACCCCCCCTAAAGTCCTCCTTTCGTCACCCTTAAACCTCTCCCTTCACCCCCCCTAAAGTCCTCCTTGCGCCACGATTTAGGGTATTTACCTTCATCGCCCATTAGGTCTTCCTCTCACCCTTTTGAAAGTCTTTCCTCCATCACCCTTTAGGTCCTATCCTCACCTTAATGGCTTTCATTCAATGTCTTTAAATATCTCCCTTTAATGCTCTTTAGGTCCTCCCTTTATCACCCTTTAGGTCCTCCTCCGCACCATCCTTCAGGTCCTCCGATTATCGTACTTTTTGTTCACCCTTCGAATCCTTCTTGTCCGGCCTATCCTATCTGCCCCCGAATCGCACTCGCAGTCACACTCAAGCAAATCCCTGGACGAAGAATGTAGATAAGCATAAATAAAAAGAAAGAAAGAAAGAAAAAGATAAGAGTGAGAGAGAGAGAGAGAGAGAGAGAGAGAGAGAGAGAGAGAGAGAGAGAGAGAGAGAGAGAGAGAGAGAGAGAGAGAGAGAAGAATATATATATGAATAAGAAATGAAAAAATCCCGCTTATATGTATATAATATATATATATATATTATATATATATATATACATATATATATACATATATATATATATATATATAGATAGATATAGATATAGATATACATATACATATGAATAAGAAATATAAAAAAATCCGGCCATGTCCACAACGCAAAATCTGGCCCCAACGACAGCCGATGGTCAGTTGCGCGTTGGGGCCATTTCGCCCGGTGCGAGACGGCGATTGTGACCCTTATCGATTATTAATGGGCGCGTGGTCGCCGTGGGAGGGCGGGGCGAAGCGGCGGCGTCGTCATTATCCGACGGTCATCTCCGGCCGCGGGATGCATTACCTCCGTCGGCCGCTCGGGACAAAGGGCGCTGCTCCTTCGCTCCGCTGTCGCCGGGGGGGGGGGGGTTGTTCTCTCATTTGCTTTGGTTTTTGATCGTTGTTTGTTAGTTGTTTTTTTGTTTTCTTTTTTAGAGAGAGAGGAATAAAGAGGGAGGGAGAGAAAGAAAGAGAAACAGAGACAGAAAGAAAGAGACAAAGAAAGAGAAAGAAAGAGACAGAAGGAAAGAGAGACAGAGAAGGGGGGTCAGTGATGTCTCACTCACCCTGCCATGTTTTCAAACGCAACATATAATCCGAACGTTTGATTTCCTGATGGCCCGAAACGTTTGCTCGGTAAAGTTGCGTGCTTTGCTTGCTTGGGCAGGTTGGCTGGAGGAAGAAAGAAATCTTAGAAGGTGCGTTAAAGAATAGTTAAAAGTCTTTCATTTGTGAGTCATTTGATTTTATGGAAAGTAGGTTTACTTCCATGACTTTGCGAATCGGGCGAGGAATTCGGTGATTGCAAAAACGTGCGGGTTCGGCGGAGATGTCTGCTCTTCATTGGGGTTTGCTTGATTGAAATCTTGGCTGATTGCGGTGGAGAGAGGGGTGGGTAGATAGAGAGAGAGGAGAAGAGGGAGAGAAAGAGAGGAGGGAGAAAGAAAGAAAGAGACAGAGACACAGACACAGATACAGATACACAGGCACAGACAGAGAGAGAGAATGACAGACAGACAGACAAACGGATAAATATTCAGATTTTCAACTTTTGCTATCATCTTCGTTCCTGAAAACCCATACAGACTTAATAACAGCAGCAGTAGCAACAGCAAACAAGACACTTCCTCAACATCAACGCCCCTCACCCCCACCCCCCAAAAAATCGGAAAACGAAAAAGAAGGAAAAAACGGAAAACGAGAAAAAGAAAGATCAGAAAAAGGAAAAGAAAAAACGGAAAACGAAAAACGATAAAAAGAAAAGAGAAAACACGGAAAACGACAAAGCCATCAATAAAAGCCTCAGGAAACGAGCATCGGGCCCGATCAGCTGTGACGGGTGTGGATAGATAGCAGCGCGGATGGCGAGGCTGATGGAGATGGATCAACCCTTTGCAGCGATAGCCAAGTTTGGGGTCTGTGTGTCACCTGCTCTACCCCCCCACCCCCCCGTGCTCTATCCCCTTCCCTTCCCTTCCCCCTTCCTCTTTTGCTTTTTTTCCCCTTTTTTTCTTTTTTTTTCTTTCCTCGTTATCAGTTTTTTTGTTTTTTTTTGTACTTTCCCTTCGTGTTCTTTTGTTATAGTTCTGACCCTCGTCTTCTTCTTTCTCTTCTTCCCTTCTCCTTCTCCTTTCTTTTCTTCCCTTCTCCTTCTCCGTCCTCTTCTTCCCTTCTCCTTCTCTTCCTCCTTCCTCTTCTTCTCCATCACTTCTTACACCTCCCATCTCCCAGTTCTTCCCTCCTCCCTCCTCCCTCTCCCCCCTTTTGCTCCATTTGCAACCTGGTGTCAACTCGCGTGCAAGATTGATCCCCGATGCTCCGAGATGCTGCGAGCGTGGGAGATGTTAGAGATGAGAGAGAGAGGCTTGTGTGGTTTCGTTAAGTGCTTTTTGGGAGTGATTAAGTTTCTCGGGGAGTGAGAGGTGGGGGGGGAGGGGGGTTAATGAAGGGGGTTGGGGGGAGTGGGAGTGGGGTGGGGGGTGGGGGAGGTTCGGGAGTGGGGTGATTCTTGAGTGTTTTGTGTGTGGGGGAGGGTGGGGGAGAGGGAGGTGATGAGTTCTTGTGTACATTTAGAGGTAGGCATACATACGTACAAGTACATGCACACGCACACGCACACCCACACGTACACCCACCCCCCTCCACACACACACACGCTCACATTCAAACGCACACGCACACACACACACACACACATCATACATCATACTCATATCCATGCCCCCCCCCCTTCCTTACACACACACTTTGATAATACAAAGTGTACAGTATATGCATTGTGCATATGTAATTATTTACTAGACAAGAAAAGTCACATATGCACTCTGGCAAATACATATTGATACACGACTATTAACTTAATACTCGTGTCAACGTCAGATCTCCCAAAGAAAAAAAAAGGAAGATTAAGAAACGAAAAAATAGGAGAAGAAGAATAGGAGGACGAGGAAGAGGAAGAATAGGAGGATGAGGAATAGGAATAGGTGGAGGAGGAAGAAGAAAAGGAGGAGGAGAAAGAAGAAAAGGTGGAGGAGGAGGAGGAGGACGAAGAAGAAAAGGAGGAGGAGGAAGCAGTAAATTATTACTTATTCTTCTTCTCCCTCCTTCCTTAGTGAAGGAGGGGGAAGAAGAATAAGAGGAGGAGAAAGAAGAGGAAGTAGGACAAAAATGATAAGAAGAAGCGGAAGAGAAAGAGAAGAAGAAGAAGAAGAAATAAAATATATATGACCCGCGATCTAAAATCTAATTTTAATGTTACACTCACAGCTTGAACGAACGAATGAAATTTCCTAATATGATTCTTACTCCTCCGTGCAGGCATCCCTTATAAAACATAAAACTCATAAATAAAGAAGAAGGAGAAGGTGGGGATGGAGGTGGAGGAAGAGGAAGAAGAAGAAGAAGAGGTGGTGGAGGTGGAGATGGAGGAAGAGGAAGAAGAGGAGGAGGAAGAAGAAGAAGAGGAGGAGGAGGAAGAAGAAGAGGAGGAGGAGGAAGAAGAAGAGGAGGAGGAGGAAGAAGAAGAAGAGGTGGTGGAGGTGGAGATGGAGATGGAGAAGGAGGTTGTGGAGGAGGAGAAGGAGGAAGTGGTGGAGGTGGAGGAAATGGTGAAGGAGGAGGAGGAGAAGAAAGAGAGAAATTGAAGCGAGGAAATGAGCGAGGCGGGTCGTGGAGCCGAGTCTAAAAGGTAATCCAAACCGTCGACCGTCTATTGTTTTGAAAGCAAACACAGCAACGCGAAGACGATTCAACTTCTTCTTCTCCTCCTTCTTCTTCTTCTTTTGTTTTGTTTGTCTTGGTTTGATTTGGACGCCCTTGGGTATTCCTCCTTGGTCCCCCTCCCCTCCCCTCCCCCGTCTCCCCCGTCTCCCCCCTTCCCTTGGTGTGGGAGTGTAAATTCGTTGTGGTTTTGAAGCCATGTTTGGGTGGGGTTGGGGGAGGGGGAGGGGGAGGTGGATGAAGGCGGTGTCGGAGCAAAAGTCTCTTCGTCTGCACAGTTTGTCTCGTATGCACTTTATGCTCTGTCTCTGCGCTATTTCTGTATTGTTCCGTCTCTTCCAGTATGCCCATCTGTAGTTTTTACGTTGTCCTGTCTCTATCCAGTGCCCATCTGTGTATATGGTCCCGTCAACACACTTTATTCAATCTGTGTATATTGTTTCCTTCTGTATATAACGCGTCCATCTGCACAGAATCCTCAGTCTGCACGGTTTACTCAATCTGCACAAAATCGTCAGTCTGCACGGTTTACTCAATCTGCACAGGATGCTCATTCTACCCCCAATATGCTCAATCTACCCACAAACGTAACATGTTTGCATGAGCTTCCAATAGATGGCGTTGCAGTCGAGCGGCGTGGCGGCTGTGCAGATAATTTTCGCGTAATTTCGGGCTTTTAAATAACTGGAGAATTCGCAGCACGCGTGAGTGTAACAACTCGTGAAATTCGCTAATGAACGACCGCGGCAAAATGCGAGAGCAAGCGGAAGAGGCGGATGCACGGCAGATACGTTCGAGTAAACAAGTAAATAAGTAAATAACGAGTAGGGTAACTGCACCGTTCTCCGTACGTGCAGAGGCTGGCGAATGCGTTGGGCGTGTGGGCGTTGGGATTAGGGGATGATTGGGGTCTAGGGGAAGATTGGGGATTAGAGGAGGATTGGGGTCTAGGGGAAAATTTGGGATTAGGGGACGATTGGGGATTGGGGAAATATTGGGGACTAGGAAAAAAATAGGGAATAATAGAGGAGGAAAATAGGAACTTGTAGAAGATTGGTGATTAGGAGAGAAGATTGGAGGCTGAGATTGCCCAAACGCAGCCACCGACGGAGGTTTCCAATCCGGTGCCACGACGGCCCCGAATGCGCCTATTCGAATCCCCCGCCGAAGGTCTCCCGACGGCGCCGACGTGACTCATGCTCCGATCGCGTTCTGTTCGAAGGGCGGGAGAGACTATCGAGACTTCTCTCCTCTTTCTCTCTTTTTTTTGGGCTCGATCACTCTCGCGCGGTCGGCGGGGCTGGTATCTCGACGTGTCTCGCGTTGGGAGGGGGGAGGAAGCGGGGTTTATCGGGTTTTCCTTTTCTGGTTTTCTCTTTTTTTCTCTCTGTCTGTCTCTGTCTGTTCTTTTTTTTTTGTCTGTTTGTTCTCTTGCTCTTTCTTTCTCTTTCCTTTCTTTCTTTCTTTCTTTCTTTCTTTCTTTCTTTCTTTCTTTCTTTATTTCTTTTCTCTCTCTCTCTCTCTCTTTCTCTCTCCCTCTCTGTCTCTCTCTCTCTCTCTCTCTGTCTCTCTTTATCTCTCTCTATCTCTCTCTCTCTCTCTCTCTCTGTCTGTCTATCTATCTACATCTCTCCGTCTTCCTTCATCAAACACGTAATGAAAACCTGCCATGTAGTTTGAAACAAGTGATTAGCGGAACAACAAACGAAAGACAGTTGTTCAGCGTCGTGCGAGGTGGAACAGCGGCGCCCAAAGTGTACCACGTTGGTGTTCCATTTAGCGTCGACCCGAGAGGAATGGCGACCTCCCCCCCCCACCCCACCCCATCGCCTACCGCCGCCAATATATCTTTTCCTCTGCTTTATCTTTTTATGTTTCGGTCTTTTTGTTTTTTTGTTCTTTTCTTCTTTATTCCTGTCTTGTGTTGTGGTGGGTGAAAATGCGTTTGTTTTTATTTTTTGGTAATTTTGGTGTAATTACTTGTTCGTTTCTTTGTTTCCTGTATTTTTATCATCATTATTATTGCTGTTAACGTTATTGATATCATCATTGTCATTATCAATTAATTTTAGCCTTAAAAATTAATATTAGTTTTCTTAATTATTGTTGATATTGTTTTTTGTTGATGTTGTTGTTAGTTAATATGTATGCGTACGAGTGTGTATCTGTTTTCGATTAATAGTCCAATAGTAATGGCTGTTCCACAACCACTCTGGGGGGCGGGGGGGGGAGGGGGGAGGGGGGGAGGGGGGGGGAGTCCTCGCCTCACGTCGCTCAGTCACGTTTTCATGCCTAGTTAACTCATTTACAGCGCACAGGAAGTTGTATTGATGTTCCACTTAAGTCATTGTTTTTTTGTTTTTTTTTTAATTCTCTCTCTCGCTCTCTTTCTGTTTCAGCCGCTGTCTGTCTGTCTGTCTGTCTCTCTCTCTCTCTCTCTCTCTCTCTCTCTCTCTCTCTCTCTCTCTCTCTCCCTCTCCCTCTCCCTCTCCCTCTCCCTCTCCCTCTCTCCCTCTCCCTCCCCTCTCTCTCTCTCTCTCTCTCTCTCTCTCTCTCTCTCTCTCTCTCTCTCCCTCTCTCTCCCTCTCCCTCTCCCTCTCCCTCTCCCTCTCCCTCTCCCTCTCTCTCTCTCTCTCTCTCTCTCTCTCTCTCTCTCTCTCTCTCTCTCTCTCTCTCTTTCGGTCGCTTGTCTCTCGTTCAGTCTCTGGTTCTCTCCGCCCCCCTACCTCCGCTCTTTGTTTCTCGCTGTTTTTCTTTTTCTCTAATCTCCTCCTCCTCCTCCTTTTTCTTCTCACCTTTTCTTCTTCTTCCTCTTCTTGCTCCTACTCATCCTTTTCATCGTCTTTCAGGTATTTAATCATTTCGTTGTTTAATATATATATATATATATATATATATATATATATATATATATATATATATATATATATATATATATATATATATATATATATATATATATATATATATATATATATAAAATACACTCATGTTTGATTAGATTTCTGTCCTTGTTTTCGAATTCCTGGAGGAGTGAGTTGCACGATCCACAAGTCAAGTTGATGATGATGATAAAAGCAAACGAGCGGAGAATATGCAAAATTTATTGACACAGAAATTAAACTGCGGCGGGCGTAAAAAATTATTCTTGCAGGAATGCGCCAAGAATGTTAATTTTGTCTTCAAGCCTCTTCCTCTCTCCCTCTCTTACTTCTCGACGCTCACTCTCCGTCTCCGTTCTTCTTTTATGCCTAATTCCTTCTTCTTTAGAGCTTCTTCCGTATCCTCTTCCCTTTCCCCTTACCCCTTAGCCCAAACCCCTCTCTCTTGCTTCCCCGTCCTCCTCTACCTCACCTTCCTCCTCTACCTCACCTTCCTCCTCTTCCTCCTCCTCCTCCTCCTTCTCCTCTCCCTCTCCCTCCACTTCTTCCTCTTCCTCCTCCTCCTCCTCCTCCTCCTCCTCCTCCTCCTCTCTCTTCCTCTCCCTCCTCTTCTTCCTCTTCCTCCTCCTCCCCCTCTCCCTCTTTTTTCTTCTTCTCCTCCTCCTCCTCGCCTCCTCCTCTCCCTCCTCTTCCTCCTCCTCCTCCTCCTCTCTCTCTCCCACTTCCGTAAATTGCCTTTTTGTCCGAACTTCTGTCCCAAGTTTCTGTCCTGAAAGTTAATTAGAGCCACGGCGGCGGGGACTTCCTTCCGGCCGGAGACACTAGCCATTTGAAAGGTTAATTTAACATCGTTTTGAAAGTCGACCCGCGGGTGGAGGAGGGAAAAGAGGGGGGAAGTGGTTGGGTTAGGGGGTGGTGGAGGTGGGGGTGGAGGATGGTTGTTGGTGGTGGTGGGGTGAGGTGGGGGTGTTGGTGTTTTTGTTGGTGGTGTGGGTGGGGTGGGGGTGGTAGGGGTGGGGTGAGTGTGGGGTGTTGGTGGTGTGGGTGGAGGTGTTGGTGATGGGGGTGGGGTGGAGACGTTGATGGTGGGGTTGGAGGTGGTGTGTGTGTGTGGATGGTGAAGGAGAAGGAGAAAGAAAGAGAGAAAACAATGATAATAAAAATGTCTGAAGCAAAGAGGGGGAGGGGGAAGGAAATAAGGAAAGAGTCCGGGCAGGAGAGAGAGAGAGAGAGAGAGAGAGAGACAAGGGGAAAGGGAAGAGAGTATAAAAGAGGGTGAAAAAAGGAAAAGGAAACAGGGGGGGAGACCCTAGTGCCTCGAATAAAATTCAGAATAAAATCATACCCAAAACTACATTTTATATCCACGTTTCCTTTTTTTTCCAAGATTCCCCTTTGTTATTTTTGGCTTTTTTCTTTTGTGGTTTACGCGTTGAATATTATCCGAGTGTAATGAGGCGAAATTGTGGATCAAAACTGCGGTGAAGATAGACATATAATACCTTACGTCATACGGGTGAGTTTATGTTCATAGTGTATACCGTTTAAAAAGTGTGTATATTTATAGTGTTTACCGTTCAGAAATGTGTTCATGTTCATTATGTTTACTGTTCAAAAAAGTGTTTATTTTCATAGTGTTTACCGTTCAAAAGGTGTTTATATTCATAGTGTTTACCGTTCAAAAAGTGTTTATATTCACAGTGTTTACCGTTCAAAAAGTGTTTATATTCACAGTGTTTACCGTTCAAAAAGTGTTTATATTCATAGTGTTTACCGTTTAAAGATGTGTTCACGTTCATAATGTTTACTGTTTAAAAAAGTGTTTATGTTCATAGTGTTTACCGTTTAAAGATGTGTTCACGTTCATAATGTTTACTGTTCAAAAAAGTGTTTATGTTCATAGTGTTTACCGTTTAAAGATGTGTTCACGTTCATAATGTTTACTGTTCAAAAAAGTGTTTATGTTCATAGTGTTTACCGTTTAAAAGGTGTTCATGTTCATAATGTTTAATGTTCAAAAAAGGGTTTATTTTCATAGTGTTTACCGTTCAGAAAAGGGTTTATTTTCATAGTGTTTACTGTTCAAAAAAGTGTTTATGTTCATAGTGCATACCATTCAAAAAAAAAAAAAATGCACAGTTTGCTCTCGTTAAACACCCTCAAGTGTTGAACTTCCTGCACAAGACACGGATGAATGAACAACATGATCGTTCTGTTCTTTTTTTTATACATGGAACAAATATAACAAGAAAAAAGATGTTTTGAGGTGTCGAAAATTGATGAGAAATGTAATAAAAGACGAAGCATTGAAGAGGGCAAAAGGAAATAGAATAGAAAAAATTAGAAAGAAAACAATATCTTCAATAAAAGGTAAGGGAATGTAAAAAGAATTAAAAAATGTAAACAACGTGCAAGAATGTTAATAGGCAAAGAAACAGAAGTAGTAAATAATGGTTAAACGCGTTTGGAAACGACAAATCAGCAAAAAAAATAAGCTGCCCCCCAAAAAAATAAATAAATAAAAATAAAAAACGATAAGAAATTATATAAAATAAACAAAAATGCAAATAATTAAAACAAAAGTATAAAAAAGTCATATAGAATACAATTAAAGAAGGAAAATGAATACAAAAGAAATAGAAGGAAATAGAAGAAGAAAAAGAAAAATAAATGGAAGAACAAATAAGAAAATTGAGGATTAACACCGGAAAAAAACAGCTCCCGTGCCAGCGTGGCTTCGCGACTCGGGCGATCCGGGGGCGGCGCAGGTCGTGTGAGTCATTACGAGTCGTTAACATCCGACTCGGAACCTGTTGCCTGTGGAGAGCGCTGGGTCGTGCTTGGAGTCCCTTGCTTGGAGTCCATTGCTTGGTTTCTTTCTTGATTTCTTGCTTGGTTTTATTCTTGCTTGCTTTGTTTGGGTGTGATGTCTGCTTGTCTTTGTTTTCATTCTTGCTTGCGTTTAAACCTTTGCTTGCCTGCTTGCTTGCTCTTGTTTTCCTTCTTACTTGCTTGTAATCCCTTGTTTGCCTGCTTGCTTGCTCTTGCTTTCCTTGCTTGTTTGTAATCCCTTACTTGCTTGCTCTTGTTTTCCTTCTTGCTTGTTTGTAATCCCTTACTTGCTTGCTCTTGTTACCCATCTTGCTTGCATTTAATCCCTTGCCTGCCTGCTCTTGTTTTCCTTCTCGCTTGCCTCTCATCCCTTACTTCCTTGCGACTAATCCCTTGCTCGCCTCCTTACCCTTCCTTCCATTCCTGCTTGCGTCTAATCCCTTGCCTGCCTGCATGCCTGCTCGCTCCCCGCGTATCGAGAGCCCAATCTTTATTGGAAATTGATCAAATTATCGATTGACTCTCTCTGACTCTCTCTCTCTCTCTCTCTCTCTCTCTCTCTCTCTCTCTCTCTCTCTCTCTCTCTCTCTCTCTCTCTCTCTCTCTCTCTCTCTTCTCTCTCTCTCTCTCACTCTCTCTCTCTCTCTCTCTCTCACTCTCACTCTCACTCACTCACTCTCTCTCTCTCTCTCTCTCTCTCTCTCTCTCTCTCTCTCTCTCTCTCTCTCTCTCTCTCTCTCTCTCTCTCTCTCTCTCCTGCCCCCGCCACCCTCCGCCACACGAGGGATTTAACCGCAGGAATGTGAAGGAGCAGTTTCTTCGAGCGTCTTCCGAGGCGGTCCCGTCCCGTCTTGCGCCCTCCTGCTCGGGTCGTCCTCGGGGGGGATTCGGAGGCTGATCTGGAGGAGGAGGGCGGAAGCGATACTTGAAGGGGGTGGGTGGGGGTTGGGGGGTTGGGTGGGGGGAGAGGGGGTGGGTGGGGAGAGGGGGTGGGTGGTGGGGATGGGGTGGAGTTTGGTTTGTTTTGTTTTGTTTGTTGGGTGGGGGTGGGGGTGTGGGGGTTGGCGGTGGGGGTTGGGTTGGGTTTGTTTTTGTTTTGTTTGTTGGGTGGGTGTGGTTTGTTTGTTTGGTGTGTGGTTGTGGTTGTTTGGTTTGTTTGTGTTTGTGTGTGTGTGTGTGATTGTGTGTGTCGTTTATGAAACTGTATATTATAAATGTTTTTTTACGTTTAAGAAAGAATATTTTATTAATGCAATCAATCAACTTTATTGATAGACAGCCTTTGCACCGTATAGACTATCAGATTCCAACAAAGAATATAATTATAAAAGAAAAAAAATTGTTACAATCAAATGCTTTAGCGATTAAATGGAATATTCCCATTATCGAAGCGCCAATTAACACATATCTTGAACACATTTGCTGATTTATTTTCTCGTATTCTGTAATTAGAAAATTCATTAGATTTTTTTGCAACACATCACCTTCATCATCTTTATTACCATTATTGTCATTATCGCATAATCATCAACATCATCACTTTCACCATTATCGTCATCTTCGTCAACATCATCATCACCATTATCATCAATCACCATTATTATCATTATCATCATTATCAATCACCATCATCAATCATCTTCGTCATCGTCATCATCATCACCATCATCATCACCATCATCATCATCATCATCATCATCACCATCGTCACCATCATCATCATCGTCATCGCCATCATCACCAAAGGTCAGGATAGAAGGTGAGCGAAAGTGACATTTTGTCTTTGTGAGGGAACGTTTGTCGGGGAATTTGGGGGGCGGGGGTGGGTGGGGTGAGGCGGGGTAGGGGTAGGGGAGGGTCTTTTGTCCTTCGTCAGGTGGGTACTTTCGGGGTACTCTCTCTCTCTCTTTTATTCCCTTTTCTCTTTCTCTTTTTTGGTGGCCTTTTTTTTAGATTTTCTATTTTTTTCTTTTCTTTTTTTTGGGGGGGGTTTTCGTCTTGTAATGTGTACTCTCTCTCTCTATCTTCTCTTTCTCTCTCTCTCTCTCTCTCTCTCTCTCTCTCTCTCTCTCTCTCTCTCTCTCTCTCTCTCTCTCTCTCTCTCCTCCTCCCTCCCTCCCTCCCTCCCTCCCTCCCTCTCCCTCTCCCTCTCTCCTCTCTCCCTCTCTCCCTCCCTCCCTCCCCACTCCCCCACTCCCACTCCACCTCTCCTTCTCGCTCTCTCCCTCCCTCCCTCCCTCCCTCTTCCTTCTTGTCTCCCTCCCTCCCTCCCTCCTTCCCTCCCTCCCCCTCTCCCTTCTCGCTCTCTCCCACCCTCCCTCCCTCCCTCCCTTCCTCCCTTCCTCCTTCCCTCTCCCTCCCTCCCTCCCCCTCTCTCTCTCCCTCCCTCCCTCCCTCCCTTTTTACTCCCTCACTCTCAGACCCACACCAGCTGCGTAACTCGAGGTGTTCACACAGATGTTGTTTGTGCTTTGCGTCTGACCCACACCATCTGGGTTTCTCGTAAGCACGCACGCACGCACGCACGCACACCCCTCCACAGGTGTTGTTTGTACCTGACCCGAGGGACGTCGTGTATCGGTGCTCGGAGGGTTGTGTTTTGATGTAGTTTAAAAGCCGTGTTTTCCTTTTTTTTATTTTCTGTTGAAAGTTGTTGTTTTTTTATTCTGTTTCTTCTTCTCTTTACTCTGCTTCTGTTTCTTCTTCTCTTTTTTCTGCTTCTGTTTCTTTTTCTCCTTCCTCTATTTCTGTTTCTTCTCATTCCTCTACTTCTGTTTATTCTCGCTCCTCCGTTTGTTTTTTTTCTTCTCATTCTTCTTCTTTCTTCTCCTTATTCTGTTTCTTTTTCTCCTTCTCCTCCTCCTCCTCCTCCTCCTCCTCCTCCTCCTTCTTCTTCTTCTTCTTCTTCTGAAAGATTAGAACCATTATACTGATTTGAGCTTGTGTATTGTGTCATATTTGTCATATTTTTTCTTTTTATTTATCACACATTTCCTGTTGTGTCCATTGATTAGAAATTGTTTGAACAAAAATTATCAAGCATTTTTTCATATAATATTTTGATGATTAAAAACTTTCACCGCTGACTATTTTTTTGTGAAATATTAGTCATTTATTGATAGCCCTTATTGCGACGCCCGTAGATAAAACAAGCTATACCTCCCTTGATTATTGCATTGTTGAAAGTTTGTTGCAAGAGGAAACAGACAGTATATAACGACCTTGTCTCATTGTCCTGCGTTAAATCTCATGGGCTTTTGTCCGACGCCTGTTTGTGTGACGTCACTGGTTTAGACCCGACCTCAAAGGCCTGCATATTCATGGTGTGCTTAGAAAACTTGCCTTGGGGAGCGAGAAAGATGGTAGGGGGGGAGGGGAGGGAAGAGGTGGTGGAGGAGGTGGAGGAGGTGGAGGAGGTGGTGGTGGAAGGGGGAGGAGGGGGGAGAGAATGACGGGGTAGGGGGAGGTGGAGGTGGTGGTGGTGGTGGTGGTGGAGGTGGTGGTGGTGGAGGAGGAGGAGGAGGAGGAAGAAGAGGAGATGGAGGTAGAGGTAGAGGGTAAGGAAGAGATTAGGGGAGGTGGAGATGGAGGTGGAGGTGGTTGTGGAGGAGGATGAGAAGGTGGAGGTAGAGAAAAGGAGGGGGGAATGGGAGGAGGAAGAGGAGGAGGAGATGGAGGTAGAGGTGGAGGGTAAGGAAGAGATGAGGGGGAGGTGGAGATGGAGGGAGTGGAAGAGTAGGAGAAGAAGGAGAAAAGAAGAAGGGGGGTAGGACTAAAAGAGAAAGATGAAGGAGAAAAAAGGGAAGTGAAGGACAAAGAACAAAAAGAAGGGAAGGGGAAGAAGGAGAAGAAGTAGTAGAGGAGGAAGAAGGAGAAGAAGGAGAAAGACGTGGAAAGAGGCCGCAGGAGAGAGAAACTGGCCAACACTACGGACGCCTCTGCCCCGAGTTATCCCATTGTCGAATCGGGTATGAATATGCATGGAAAAAAAATGAAAATTCTGATTAAAATTGACCCAGTAGAGATTCTCTTCTTGCTTGGCTGTGTTCGGGTGCGGCGATTGGTGTGTTCGGATGCGGTGATTGGTGTGTTCGGATGCGGCGATTGGTGTGTTCGGATGCAGTGATTGATGTGTTCGAATGTAGCATTAGGTGTGTTCGAATGTCATGATTGGTGTGTTCGTATGCTATGATTGATGTGTTCGGATGCGGCGATTGGTGTGTTCGGATGCAGTAATTGATGTGTTCGAATGCAATGCCGGGTGTTCGAACGCAGCAATAGGTGTGTTCGAATGCGGCGATTGTTGTATTCTTACACACACACACAAAAAATGACGTATTCGAATGCATTGATTCGTGCGTTCGTCTGCAGCAACTCACGTGTCCGAATGCGATGACGGAAACCGACTTCAAACCGAGCGAAAGTAAACGATCACCCGAACTGATGAGCGAAGGAGAATCACTCGTTTCGTTCACCGCGCGATAACAGCTGACCCTTATGCTAATGCCGCTCAGCTGGGCATCGGGCAGCCGTCATGGGGACCCGAGAATCTCATTGATATTGCACGTATTGCAATCGGATTATGCCTCGGATGAATTAGGTGTTTGTGCTTGGCTAATTTGTATTCGCTGTCGGGTGTTGCCTTTTTGATTTGTTGTGTGATTATTCGCTGTGGGTTTAAGGTTTGAATTACGTCTTTGTGGGAGTTATGTATTCATTTGTATTCATGTATTATGTATTCATTTTGTATTCATTATGATATTCAAGACCTCATGAAATTAATGATAGAGTTTCTTTTAGTGTCTATCTCTGTCTCTCTGTCTCTCTCTCTCTCTCTCTCTCTCTCTCTCTCTCTCTCTCTCTCTCTCTCTCTCTCTCTCTCTCTCTCTCTCTCTCTCTCTCTCTCTCTCTCTCTCTCTCTCTCTCTCTCTCTCTCTCTCTCTCCTCTATCTCTCTCTCTGTCTCTCTCGCTTTCCCTTTCTCTCTATCTATCAATTTCGGTGTATCTAAATACCTTTCTCCATCGAGCTATTTATCTACCCACTCCTCTATCCATCTCCCTACCTATCCAGCAATCCACCCCCACCCCCTCCCCCACCTCTTTAGTGTGAAATAACCACCAGTTAAACTACAGACCAGCACCCCCACCCCCACCCCCTCCTATTCATCTCTCTGTCTATCCAGCAATCCACCCCCCTCCTCTACCTCTTTAGTGTGAAATAACCACCAGTTTAACTACATGTCAGCACCCCCACCTTACCCCCTCCTATCCATCTCTCTGCCTATCCAGCAATCCCCCCCACCCCTGCTCCACCTCTTTAGTGTGAAATAACCACCAGTTAAACAACAGGCCAGCACCCCTCCCCCTACTATCCATCTATCTACCTATCCAACAATCCACCCCCCCCTCCACCTCTTTAGTGTGAAATAACCACCAGTTAAACAACAGGCCAGCACCCCTCCCCTACTATCCATCTATCTACCTATCCAACAATCCCCCCCTCCACCTCTTTAGTGTGAAATAACCACCAGTTAAACAACAGGCTAGCACCCCACGCCCACCCCCACTCCTCCTATCCATCTATCTGCCTATCCAGTAATCCACCCCCCCCTCCTCCACCTCTTTAGTGTGAAATAACCACCAGTTAAACAACAGGATAGCACTCCCACGCCCACCCCCCACCCCCTCCTATCCATCTCTCTGCCTATCCAGCAATCCACCCCCCCCTCCTCCACCTCTTTAGTGTGAAATAACCACCAGTTAAACAAAAGACTAGCACCCCACCCCTCCACCACCCCTCCTATCCATCTCTCTGCCTATCCAGCAATCCACCCCCCTCCACCTCTTTTAGTGTGAAATAACCACCAGTTAAACAACAAGCACCCCCCACCACCACCCCTCACCCCTCCTACCCCTCCCCCTCACCCCTCCCCTTCCCCCTCTCCCCACCCCTCCACCCCCCGCCCCCCCCGCCCCCCCGTTTGATCTCCGTGTGCGGTGGATGGCCAATGATAAACAGGGACTCGACCTTCCCTGTATATGGCTCCGCTCCGTGTCCTGTCTCCGTGTAACATTTTTCTCATGATCAGAATTCGTGTCTCGTTTGCGACCGAAGTTGCGCTGTTTGGTCCGAGGGGGCTGCGGGACACGGGTCTTACAAGCAGGGGCTGGTTGGGTAATCGGGGTGGTTTGGGGTGGTTAGGGATGGTTAGGGAGGGAGGGGTGATGAGGGTGGGGGTGGGGGTGGGTTGTTCGTTTTGGACTTTTTCTGTATTTTTGTTTTTTGTTTTGTTTTGATTTTCTTAATTTATTTTTTTGTTTTGGTCTTTGTCAAATTCTCTCTCCCTTTCTCTTTCTCTTTTTCTTCTTCTTTCTCTCTCTTATCCTCATCCTCATCTTCATCCTCTCTCTCTCTCTCTCTCTCTCTCTCTCTCTCTCTCTCTCTCTCTCTCTCTCTCTCTCTCTCTCTCTCTCTCTCTCTTTCTCTCTCTCTCTCTCTTTCCCTCTCTTTCTTTCTTTCTTAGAGAGACGCAGACAGAAACAGACAGAGACAGGCAGACAGAGAAACAGAAAATGAAAGAAAGAAAAAAATTAAGAAAGAAAGAAAGAGAAAAAAATCCCAGCTAGTCATCTCATCCAATTGCTTGCTCCTCTCCAGATCAAGCACAACCCCCCCTCCCCCCCCTCCCAACACCTCTCGTCATTCGAGTGTATCAATAGAGCCCCACTCCAGAAGCCTTCGGAGCGAGACCCCAGCCGTGCGTGCGGGGCGAGAGAGGTTTCCGATATTCTCTTGGGGTCTTCGCGTGGCGAGAGAGGTTTCCGAGAATATTTTGGGGTCCTAGCGGGGCGTGTGGAGCAGGCGGGTTGTTTTAGGGGCGAACAAGACCTAGTTTTCCTTCGAGTTTGTTTCACAGGATCGGCG
>NC_091583.1:27662612-27665112 GCF_042767895.1 Penaeus vannamei | reverse complement strand
AGAGAGAGAGAGAGAGAGAGAGAGAGAGAGAGAGAGAGAGAGGAGGGGGGGAGGGGAGAAGAGAAGGAGGCTGAAAAGGAAAAGGGGAGATAAAAGAAAGGAAGAAAGAGGATCGTGATGGTTCCTTTGTCTCCTCTGCTTTCTGTATTGATTGATTGCTCTTTTCTCCCTTTTATTCGATTTGCCTCGTCACTCCTTCGTTCGCTTCGTCTCCTTTCATTCGCGGGAGTTATCTACTTTCTCTGTATTTCGGGCAGTGAAATATCTTTTGTGTGTGTGTGTGTGTGTGTGTGTGTGTGTGTGTGTGTGTGTGTGTGTGTGTGTGTGTGTGTGTGTGTGTGTGTGTGTATCTCGGTCAGTGAACTATATATATATATATTTTTCTTTCTTTCTTTCTCTGTATTTCGGTCTGTGATATATATATTTTTTTATTTTCCAAAACTATTTTATTTCTGTAAGTTATCTATTTTCCTCAGGGATATGTATTTTTATTTCTATGTCTATTACTATTAATTATTTTCCCAAAGTTATCAATTTCTGTTCTATTTCCTTGACTATTTAAGCTACTTACCATTTATATCCTATCTATTTTCCAAAGCTATCTAATTTTCTTTTTTCCTCCATTCCACCTCCTTCCTTCCTTCCCTTTCTCCTACACCTTCTCATTATCTCTCTCCGCCTCTTCTCCCTCTCCTTCCCCCGCCCATCCGTTTATCTTCGTAAGTCTACCGTATAATTACGAATTTGCGTCAAAGAGAATAATTATTCCCGTGTTCGTATGCTCCCTTTTATGATTTTTTTATTGTTGTTAGTGTAATAATTGCCATGTTTTTTTGTTTTATATTAATATATTTTTTTAGATAATAAGATAACTCTCGTACATTTGAACTTGTTTTTGTTTTGTGCTAAACTAATGTATGTCAGAAATGAGATTTGATTTATTTTATGTTAAGATGATATGGCGGGTGATTTTGTCGTCTCCTCTTCGTAAAAAAACGAAAGCAAAATTTAAAAATTTATTCATTACGATTTTTTTTCCTTTTTTTTAGTTTTTGTTCTAATGTCAAGATGCCTGATGTTGCCGGATCCTTCATTTACAAAACATTAAGCAAGGTTGTAAATGAAAGAGAGACAAACAGAGACAGAGACAGAAAGAGAGAGAAAGAGAGAGAGAGTGTGTGTGTGATAGAGAGAGAGAGAGAGAGAGAGAGAGAGAGAGAGAGAGAGAGAGAGAGAGAGAGAGAGAGAGAGAGAGAGTTAAAGCAAGATTGTAAGAGAGAGAGACCGAGACAGAGGCAGAGAGAGAGAGAGAGATTGATTTACAACGTAAACGACACGACAAAACGGCCAGTATGACCAAAGGCTTAAGCGATCCCCCTTTCGGAAAACACGAGCAGGTGCGATATCCCGGGCAGGTAATAAAAGGGGGAAGGGGGATAGGGGGAGAAAGGGGGGAGGGAGGAGGGGGGGAAGAGGGCGATGACAGAGAATAAAGGAAAGAGAAATGAAAAGAAAGAGTGAGAGGGAATAAAAAAAGGGAAAATCGCAGGTCATTGGGTACAATAAATTTTCCTCGAGGTGTTTGCGTCCAGGTAGAAAAAATAGAAAAAAAAATACTACAAAGAGGAGAGATAGTCAGTCAGTTGGTCAATCAGTCAACGGTATTAAAGGGATGTAAACTGATCTAAAGGTTTGATATATTTGGATATATTTCATGCTGTATTTTGTATTTTGCTGAAGATGGATTTGGATATAATTCACGCTCTATTTTGTTTTTTTGTAGAAGATATATTTGAATACATATCATGCTATATTATGTATTTTGTCGAAGAAGGAGTGAATGAGTGAAATATTCGCAAGATATTCGCAAATCATATGCAAATGATGTCTCGATGTAGTTACAAGCCATGCAATTTTTAAAAAATCAGTAAAATCAAACATCGATTAGTAATATATAAAACGTGTATGGATAAATCTCTTACGGTGTGAAGTTAACCAATTTCATTAATGAATAAATCTCTTGCCAAGTTTAGTGCGAAGTCAACCAATTTCATTCACATTTTTTTTTCTCTCTATTTGTCACAATAAAGTCTGTTTGTTCTTCGAATACACAATCTCACACTTTCGAGTCACTCGCTGTCATTCGATATCATATGACAACTTTCGCCACAATAGCCACTTCGCGTTGTGTGTCTTGTGTGTGCGTATGTGTGTCGTTGAACTGGTATGCGAGAACATTGCACAAAAAGCAACTGGTGATTTTAACAATTTTCCGATGACTTATTTTAACGTGTAGTGTGTGTGAGTGAGTGTTTATGTGCGTGTGTGTGCGTGTGTGTGTGTGTTTGTGCGTGTGTGTGTGTGTGTGTGTGTGTGTGTGTGTGTGTGTGTGTGTGTGTGTGTGTGTGTTTGTACACGTGTGTAAATTTGTCTTCTCGC
The DNA here is from genome assembly GCF_042767895.1 of Penaeus vannamei. Classification (NCBI taxonomy): domain Eukaryota; kingdom Metazoa; phylum Arthropoda; class Malacostraca; order Decapoda; family Penaeidae; genus Penaeus; species Penaeus vannamei. Next base: position 27,662,673 of record NC_091583.1, on the reverse strand, counting down.
ATTTTCTCGTGCTTTATTTCGCTTACGTCATTCTCCGTGTTTGCTGCCATCGTTCTTGTGT
>NC_091583.1:27652612-27657612 GCF_042767895.1 Penaeus vannamei | reverse complement strand
GGGGTAGTAGGTGGTGTGTGGATTGGATTTTTTTTTTCTTTTTTTTTTTTGTCTGTCTAGTCATTTTTTTTTTCTTTTTTCTTGTGCTCATGCTCTCCATTTTTAAAAAACGTGTTACCCATTATTCCCCCTTATCTACATGGCACCTTAGTCACCTTTTCCACTTTTTTTCTTTCTTTTCTTTTACTCATCCCTCAATAAAAAGAAACATTTTACCCATTATTCCTGAATATTCTCATTTTTTCACATAGCACTTTAGCCATCTCTTCCACATTTTGTTTTCTTTTTTTCTTCTGATCCTCCCCTTCCTCCCCCTTTTAAAAACATTTTACCCATTATTCCCCCTTATTTTCACTTTTTTCTCATGGCTCTTTAACCATCTCTTTCACTTTTTTTTCATTTTTTCTTCTGCTCATCCCCTCATTAAAAAAAAAAAAAAAAAAAACAATTATTCCCCCTTATTCTCCTTTTTTTCTCCTGGCTTTCTTCTTTCTTTCTTTCTTTCTTCTCTTCCCTTTTCTTCTCTCCCCTCCCCCCATTTCTAAAAACATCTTACCCCTCATTCCCCCTTATTCTCCCTTTTTTTCTCATGGCTCTCCCTGCTGTCCGGAAGTGTCTGGTTTATGCGGTGACAGGCAGCGCTCGAGATGTGGTCGGGATCGTCGGATCTATGGTGGTCGTGTGGCTTTGATGTGATGACACTTGATAGCAGTCGTGGGGCGGAGTGGCGACGGGAGGGTGGGAGTTGGAGTGGGGGAGTAGGGAGGGAGGGGGTTGTGGGGGGTATGGGAGGGTTGGGAGTGGGGAGTTGGTAGGGAGGGGGGGTTGTGGGGTGTTGGGAGTAGGGGGAGTGGGGAGGGTTTGGGGAGTTGGGAGATGGGGGAGGGTGTTGTGGGGGTGTGGGGAGTAGGGGAGGATTGGGAGAGTGGGGAGTGGGGAGTAGGGAGGGATGGAGTTGGAATGGGGGAGCTGGGAGTGGGGAGGGATGGTATATGGAGTAGGGGAGAATGGGGAGTAGGGAGGGATGGAGTTGGAGTGGGGGAGAGTTGGGAGTTGTGGGGAGTAGGGGAGGGTTTGGAGTGGGAATAGGAAGTTGGTGTTGGAGTTGGGGGTATATGGAGTTCTGAGTGAGAGTGGAAAGGGGAGTGGGGAGAGTAGGAATGGGAGAATAGGTTCATATGGTATAATGAGAAGAAGTAGGAGAAGGCGAAGAGAGAGAGAGAAAGAAAGAAAGAAAGAAAGAAAGACAGACAGACAGACAGACAGACAGACAGACAGACAGACAGACAGACAGACAGACAGAAAGAAAGAAAGAAAGAAAGAAAGAAAGAAAGAAAGTAATCCCATGGTTATGTCTCCATATATTTGCACATACGAAGGAAAGAAAATGAAAGACAAAGAAAAAAAAAAACCGCCACGTACCCAGAGACAAATCGCCCAACAATTGACAGACAGACAAGCGACACAGAAAGACACGGCGCTAAACCAACTCTCCCGTCAAAGGCCGTCCGGATAGCGATCAGTCACGAGACAATAATGAAATGTTACGGTAACCGGACGCGGGTTCGGGCGAAAGCAGGAAGTGGCACGGGTGTAATGATGGAGGATCGACAGGTAGGCAGGAAGGAACGGAGGAATAGAGAGAGGGAGAAAGGGAGGGGGAGAACGAGAAAGGAGGGAGAGGAGGAGAGCGAGGGGTGTGGGAGGGAGAGGAGAGCAAGAAAGGAGGGGGAGAGGAAGGGGAGAGAGGAGAGGGAGGGAGGGGGAGAGCGAGGGGTGTGGGAGGGAGAAGAGAGCAAGAAGGGAGGGGGAGAGAGGAGAGTGAAGGAGGGGAGAGCGAGGGGTGTGGGAGGGAGAAGAGAGGAAGAAGGGAGGGGGAGATGGAGAAGGGAGAGAGGGAGAAAGGAGGGGTGTGGGAGGGAGAGGAGAGGGAGGGAGACGGAAATTCTGTGAAGAAGTAGAGGAAGAGGGAAAAAATAAAGTGTTGGGGGAGATGTAATGGAAGAATGATAATATATGAAGGAAGAAAAGGAAAAGGTAAAAGAAGAAGAGTGAGAGGGAGAAAATTAAAATATCGTAAATAAATATAGGACTAAAAACAAAACAAAAAAACAAGATAATACAAAGGCCAACACCGATCATCAAACAAAGAAAACAAGCAAATAAACAAATATAAACAAACACAAAACGGAGAGAGTGAGAGTAGGCTGAAGAAGGCTACAATAGGGATCTCGGGTGACAGAAGGCGTGCCCGAGGTTCTGCTGTAGGGGCGGGAAGGGGAAGTTCCCACGCCCGCGCTATGGGTATGGGGCGGTTTTTAGGCTATTTTGGGTCTTTTTTTTATTATATATGTTTTTTGGTGAGTTTTTTGTTTATTGTTTTTGTAGGGGGGGGGTCTTACCATAGGGAGACGAATTTTAGGCTATTTTGATGTGTTTTTTTTGTCTTGGAAATGTATTTTTGTATATTTGTTTTTATTTTTTGTTTGTTTGTTTGTTTTATAGGGAAGGTAAGGGAATTTCTCACGCCTGTGCTGCGATAAGGTGACCCTTTTTTAGGCTATTTTATTTTTTTTAGGTTTTATTGTGTGTGTTGTATTTTTATACATTAGTTTTATTTTTTGTGATTTTTTAGTTTTGTGTAATTTTTTGTTGTTGTTTTGTATGTTACGTTGTGTTGTATTTACACGTGCAGTACTTATTGTTATCGTTTTATTTACCCTACTGTTTATCATTGGGTCTTTATTTACTGTATTATGTCTTAGTTACTATTTCATTTATATGTGTTCATATTTATTCTATCATTTGTCTTTTATTTCATAAGTTATTATTATTATTATTATTATTATTATTATTATTATTATTATTATTATTATTATTATTATTTATGTTTTTTTTTTATCAGGTATTTTTTGTATTTTATTGTATCGTAAACGGTGTACACGACAATTACCTGTGTAATATCACTTCTTATCCGAATTCCCTCGCACACAAAACTCCCTTTCCTTATAAGAAACATGTCTCGAGGGCGACTTCATGACTTCAGTTCACTTCTCTTCTCTTCGGCTTCTGCAACTTGTTCGTCTTCTTTTTCCACTTCTTATTCTTTTTTGTCTCTCTCTTTTTTATTTAACGTCTTCGAGGAATTCTTTTCACTTTCCTTTGCCGGTCGACTGGAAGGTGTGAAGGGGGTGGGGGTGGGGGTGGGGGAGGGGGTGTTAGAGGGAGAGGGGGAGGGGAGAAGGGGAAGGAGAGGAAAGGGGGAGAGGGAGAAGTGGAAGGAGAGGCGGAGGAGGAGAGGGAGAGGAAGAGGGAGAGGAAGAGGGAGAAGAGAAGGGAAGAAGGGAAGGGAAAGGGAGATGGGAGGGAGAAGGATAGGAGGAGCGAGAGGGGAAAAGGGGAGGGAAAGGGAGTTGGGAGGGAGAAGGATAGGAGGAGGGGGAGGGAGAAAGAGAGGGAAAAGGGGAGGGAGAAGGATAGGAGGAGGTGGAGTGGTAAAGGGAGAGGGAGAGGGGAGAGGGGGGAAGGAGAGAGAGAGGGGGAGGGAAGGGGGAGGGGTAGTAAGCTGATATTTACCTTCGAAATATAATCTCAAAAGTTTCATTTTTATTTTTGCAATTCATATTGAAGTCTTAATACGATCCACGACGTGTGTTTGTTTGCAAGCTTGTACGGAAGGTTTTGTCTTTGTGCGAATGTCGGTGTTTCGTTTTTTTACTTAACTTTTTTTATTTTGTATATTGTGTGTGTGTGTGTTTTCTTTTCTTTTGTTTGTGTGTGTGTTTGTGTTTTCTTTTCTTTTGTTTGTGTGTGTGTGTGTTTTCTTTTCTTTTTTGTGTGTGTGTTTGTGTATGTATGTATTTGTGTATATATGTGTGAGTATGTATGTATTTGTGTATATATATGTGTATGAGTATGTATGTATTTGTGTATATATGTGTGTGTTTATGTCTGTATATATATGAACGTATGTATGCATTCGTGCATGTCTGTGTGCTTAAGGAGGTGAACTGTGTCATGAAATCAACTCGGGACTTCTTGAAGATTGTAAAAAAATACTTTTCTCTTTCTTTCTTTCTTTCTTTTTTTCTTTTTTTGTTGACGAAATAAAATTACTTTGTCCTCGCGTCGCTCCTTGGGTTGCCTCGCCTCCGATAGACTCGTTCTCTCGCGCCGGAGCTGGCTCGGGGGGACCGGATCCGCGTTTCCCTTTTTATTGGTGGGGGCGAGGGTGGTGGGGTTTTGTTTGTGTGTTTGTTTGTTTGTTTGGGTTCGTTGTTTGTTTGTGCGTTTGTTTGGGTTCGTTTGTTTTGTTTGTTTGTGTTTGTTTTGTTTGTGCGTTTGTTTGTTTGTTTTTATGTTTGTGCGTTTGTTTGGGTTCGTTGTTTGTTTGTGCGTTTGTTTGGGTTCGCATTCATACACTCGCGGATGCGTTTACGTATTAGCATATATACAGGTACATGATTATATTTATATTTATACTCATACTTGTACTCACGCACATGCATGCACGCATCCTCTCCCACACACACACACCTCCCCTCTCTTCTCTTCTCTTCAGTTCTCTCCTCTCCTCTCCTCTCCTCTCCTCTCCTCTCCTTGCCTTCCCTCCCCCCTCCTCTCCTCCCCTCTCCTCTCATCTCCTCTCTCCCTCCTCTCCTTTCCTTCCTCTCCTCTCCTCTCTCCTCTCCTTCCCTTCCCTCACCCCTCCTCCCCCTCCTCTCCTCCCCTCCCCTGCCCCCCCCTCCCCTCCCCTCCCCCTCTCCCTCTCCTCTCCTCTCCTCCCCTCCCCTCCCCTCCAACTCCCCCCCTCCACACAAAGTAAACACCCAAACGAAGCACCGACACGATGACACACTCGCAACAACACCCTGGAACAAGTTGCAAGGTAAGACGCATATCCTTGCCGTGTTGCATGCAGGGAGAGGGGTGGGTGGGGGGGGGCATAGGGTAGGGGGTGGGTGGGGAGGGGATCCTTGGGGAGGGTGTGTGGGTGCAGG
>NC_091583.1:27637612-27647612 GCF_042767895.1 Penaeus vannamei | reverse complement strand
TTAATGTTAACGTATTGTGATGACCTGTAAGTCAAGATGATTATAATTTTCTGATAATCGGGGATGATAAAGCTGCAATCAAAGCATGGAGTGATAACATCAAGTGGATACAGTGATAGCAAATAATTACTTGTAATAACTCACAATAAAAACATTAAAGACAGATAATACGGAGAAAAAACAAGCAAAAAAAAAGAGAAAAATTAAGGGATAAACATAAAGGTTAAACAAGCAAAAAAAAAGTGAAAAACAAAAAAAAAAAGATAAAAAAATTATAAAGACCAAAAAAAAAAAAAGATTAAAAATGATAGAAAGCAAGGAAAACAAAGATTAAAAAATGCTAAAGACAAAAAACGAAAAAAAAACAAAAAAACGGGAAGATTAAGCGAAGAAATGCTAATAACCACCACCGATAACCGCGGTTGATCACGATTGCAACAAACCAGAGCGCCATTAGACTTCATTTTTTTTTTCTTTTCCTTTTTTTCTATTTTTTTTTTTTCCCTCTGTCTCTCTAGACCCAGAGGCCAGGGAGGATATTGTGAACGCGTGCGGGGTCAAACGCGTGTGTGTCTGTCGGTCTGTCTGTCTGTCGGCCCTGTGTCTTGTAAAACGTTCACGTACATATAAACCTTTACTGGAGCGACCTTTGACCTCGTCTTCTTCACGCTGGTTTTTCCTTGTTCTTCTTCTTTGACGTATTTTTTTTATTTTTCTGTCCTTTCTTATTTTTTTTTCTTTCTCCTTTTCATTTTCCTTCTCCTCCTTTCTCCTTCTCCTTCTGCACCTCCTCCTCCTCCTTTATTTCTTCTCCTTCTTCTTCACCTTCTCCTTTTCCTTCTCCTTCTCTTTCTCCTTCTCCTTCTCCTTCTCCTTCTCCTTCTCCTTCTCCTCCTTCTCCTTCTCCTCCCTCTCTTCTTCCTCCTTTATCATCATCATCTTTTATAATATTTACGATCGAAGGGAGTTGTAATGACGGTCATCATGATACTAATTAGTAAATTAATGAATATATAGTTTTAGGAATAATAATGATTACAATAGAGATAATGATGATGAGAATAAATGTTACCATGATAGTGATAATGATAATGATTTAGAGAATGACGATGATAATGATTATTTTCATTATAAGCTTATCATCATTATCATGATTATTAGTATCTTATTATTATTGTTATGATTGTTATTATTATTGCTATTAGCAGTTGTATTAGTATTAGTATTAGTATCTTATTACTATTATTGATATTATTATTATTATTGATATTATTATTATTATTATTATTATTATTATTATTATTATTATTATTATTATTATTATTATTATTATTACTATTATTATTATCAATATTGCTCTTAACATCACCACCACCATCATCTTCTCTATTATCATGGTTATCCCGAGGCAGAACATAATGATTATAATGAGGAGTCCCCCCCCCCCCCCCCCCCCCCGAATTAAATCAGCTGTCCACCTGTCCCGATAAGGATCACGGGGAACAGCCGTCAAATTGCACGAGCTTCGACAGAACACGGCGAGAAGAACAAGTTGAACAGGACTTTGCGGGCCGTGGCTGCCGAACAGAATATGGAGAACAGGACCCGATGAACAAGGGGAGATGATTAGAATGTGAGGTGTGGGTGAACAGGGGAGGGAACGAACAGAATATGGAGAACAGGACCCGATGAACAAGGGGAGATAATTCGAATGTGAGGTGTGGGTGAACAGGGGAGGGAACGAACAGAATATGGAGAACAGGACCCGATGAACAAGGGGAGATAATTCGAATGTGAGGTGTGGGTGAACAGGGGAGGGAACGAACAGAATATGGAGAACAGGACCCGATGAACACGGGGAGATAATTCGAATGTGAGGTGTGGGTGAACAGGGGAGGGGAAGCGGCACGGTATAACACGGGTTTGGGAGTATAACATAAGCGGGGAGTAGAACATGGCTTGATGAACATCATGTCCGTTTTATGGTCAGTAGGATGTGGGGTAAAATAACACCGGTAGTATGTCACAGTCAGTAAAATACGACCACTATAACACAGCCAGCAGAACACAACATGGCCAGCAGACACAAACAACATAGAAGGACCAGCATAACGTAGACCGCAGAACTTAACTAACATAAATGACTAGCACAACAAGGCCAGCAGAGACGACCAGCACGTCATGACCAACATAACACGACTAAAACAACACAACCAACATAACTCGACCAACATAACACCACCAAAATAACGACCATCATAACACGACCAACATAAATCGACCAAAATAACGACCATCATAACACGACCAACATAACGACCATCATAACACGACCAACATAACACGACCATCATAACACGACCAACATAACGACCATCATAACACGACCATCATAACACGACCAACATAACGACCAAGCTAACACGGCCAGCCACGGAGGGCGAGGGCGCGCGGCGAGCTGCTGGTCGGCGAGGGCGATGAGGCGGCGACAGCCTTGACCCCGGGGGCGCCGGCGCCACGTGCTCCGGATGTGGCCCCCGGGGAGACCTGTCCCTCTGGCTGTCTTGCGTCTGGCCCCCCTCCTCTCCCCTCCCCTTCCCCTTTCTCCCCCTTCTCCTTTCTCCCCCTTCTCCTACTGTCTTCTTCCGCCCCCTCTTCTTCTTTTATCCTGTTTTCTTCCTCTCTCTTTATCTGTTAATCTTTCTCTCTCTCTCTCTCTCTCTCTCTCTCTCTCTCTCTCTCTCTCTCTCTCTCTCTCTCTCTCTCTCTCTCTCTCTCTCTCTTCGCCTCTTTTCCATGCTCTTTACTGTTCTTTTCCTCTCTCTTCCTTTCTCTCTTCTTTGCCCCTTTCCTCCCATTCCTCCCCTAATTCTATTTTTTCTCCCCTTTGTTTCCTCCTCTCTTATCTTTCTCCTTTTTTTCTCTCTCTCCTTCCCTCCTCCTCGTGTCATTCCTCCCTTCCTCTTTCCTTTCCACCCTTCTTTTATATCCTACTTTTCCTTCCTCCCTCCCTCCACCCCTTCCTCCCTTCCTCCCTTCCTCCCTCCACCTCCCTTCCTCCCTCCCTCCACCCCCTCTTTCCTCCACCCCCCCTTTCCTCCACCCCTTCCTCCCTTCCTCCCTCAACCCTCCCTCCCTCCCTCCACTTTTCCTCCCTCCCTCCCTCCCTCCACCCCTTCCCCCCTCCTTCCCTCAACCCTCCCTTCCTCCCTCTCACCTTTTTTTCTGCCATCTTCACCTAGGGGGAAAATCCGACGGATAAGTAGGGGGGGAAATTGGGAACTTTTTCTTCCCTCGTGTTATATCCGCGACGCCACTGTGGGTTGGGGTTGCAGGAGAGGGTTGGTGTGGTGGTTTACTGGTCGTTGGAGGCGGAGAGGGAGAAGGAGGGGGTGGGGGAGGGACTTGGAGAGGGAGGGACTTGGAGAGGGAGGAGGGGGAAGGAGGGAGAGGTAGGAGAAGGTTGAGGGGGAAGGAGAGATAGGAGGAGGTTGAGAGGGAGGGAGGGAGAGGTAGGAGGAGGTTGAAGGGGAGGGAGAAGGAGAAAGAGGGAGAGGGAGAAGGAAAGGGAAATGGAGAGGGAGGGGGAAGGGAGGGAGAGGGAGAAGTAAGTTGAGGTGGAGGGGGAGAGAGAGAGAGGGAGAGGGAGAAGGAGGGTAAGGTGGAGAAGGAGATGGAGAGGGAGAAGGAGAAGGAGAAGGAGAATAAAGAGAGGGGGATAGACCGAGGGATATGTTAGGAGGGGAAAAAATCTATAAAGGTCATATCCTCAAGAATGTAAAAAAGAATTCTTTTGTTCGTGTCTACGTAATTAAGATTTTTTTCCGTTGATAAGAAAGGAAATAATGATAGGATATGTTCCCTTCTCTCACTTATTTTTGTCTTGTCTTGTCTGTCTCTCTAGTTGCCCTCTCTCTCTCTCTCTCTCTCTCTCTCTCTCTTTCTCTCTTTCTCTCTTTCTCTCTTTCTCTCTTTCTCTCTTTCTCTCTTTCTCTCTTTCTCTCTCTCTCTCTCTCTCTCTCTCTCTCTCTCTCTCTCTCTCTCTCTCTCTCTCTCTCTCTCTCTCTTACCCTTTTCTTTCTCATTCTCCTCCACCTTCTCATTTTCCTCCTCCTCCTTCTCTCTTTCTCTCTCTCCTCCACCTTCTCATTTTCCTCCTCCTCCTTCTCTCCTTCTCTCTCTCCCTCCCACTCCCCCTCCTCCCTCGTCTCCCTCTATATCTCCCTCCGCATCTTGAAAATACTAACCGGTACTATTTCATTAATGTAAATAATCAAGAGGATAATGCAGAAAGCAGTCAGGTGAACTTGAACTAGCCAGGGATGTGAAGACGCTGGCCAATGGACTTTTTTTTCTCTTTTTTCTTTTTTTCTTCTTCCTTTTTTTTCTTGATTTTTTTTTTTTTAGACATTTGCGTTAAATACCAGATCCTGCTCTGCCGTAAACTGCACTTAATATGTTGGCTGTGTCCTGTCTCCGGCGGATATGCGGTCACCACAGTTTTGGCGTCATGTTGGTGTTTTTTTTATTGTTTTCCTTTGTTTTTGGTGTAGTTTTTTTGTTTGTTTTTTTGTTTATTCGTGTCTTTTTTTAGGTTTTGTGTTTTTGGTTCGGGTGTCGTTCTCCCTCTCTCTCTTTTCCCTTCTCTTTTCTGTTTTTTTTTTCTCTCTTTCTGTTTTCTCTCTCTCTCTCTGCTCTTTCTCTCTCTCTCTCTCTCTCTCTCTCTCTCTCTCTCTCTCTCTCTCTCTCTCTCTCTCTCTCTCTCTCTCTCCCTCTCCCTTCTCCCTCTCCCTCTCCCTCTCCCTCTCCTCTCCTCCCTCTCCCTCTCCTCTCTTCCTCCCCTCCCATACTCCTGACCCCAGCCTTCCCCCAACCACCACCCACCTTCCCCCATCCCCCCACTTCCCCTGCTCTCCCGCCCGCCCAAAAGGCCGCCCTCACCCTGTAATGGGCGTCTTCCACTCGCCTCCAGTTATCTCCCCTTAGCCGATGGGCCTAGAGCTGAGAGGCACGCCAGCTCATTAACTGATGGTGACGAGATAATGGTGATGATGGTGGCGGTGGTGGCGGGAGCGTCGGGATGGTTGTGGTGATGAAATGGTAGTTTGGGGGGGGGTTAATGGAAGGGGGTAGGGGGTTGATGGGAAGGGGGTAGGGGGTGCAGTGGAAGGGGGTTGGGGGTGGATGGGAGGGTTCAGTGAGGGGGTGTAGTGGAAAGGGGTATGGGGTGATGGGAGGGTTTCAGTGGGAGGGGGTAGGGGGTGGATGGGGGGTAGGGGGTGATGGGGATGCAATGGAAGGGGGTATGGGTGATGGAGGGGGAGTGGAGGTGTAAAAGGAGTAGTAAAGGGGGAAAGAGATTGGATGAAAAGGGTGGGGGAGATGGAGAAGAATGGGGGGGGGTTAATGGGGAAAGGGGAGAGGGTAAAAGTAGGAGGGAGAGGGTAGGGGAAGGGGGACCGGGGGGAGGGAAGGGAAGGGAAAGGAGTCGAGAATAACGCTTTCGATAATCAGTTAAGTAGAATAAGTCATACAGTTATTATAAGTATCTCGCTCATTATCTCCCAAGTATATACATGAGGAGAAAAGATTAGCGACATAACATTTATTACATTTATTATATTTGATAAGCTCTGGTGCCGTTTCGTGGAAATTTTCAGTATTACAAAACGTAAGACTAATTTTTTTTTATTATTATTATTTTTTATTTAGGCGAGATAACAGCGTAAGAAAATTATATAAACCATGGCGATTTTTTTTTCTTCTTTTTTATTAATGTTGATGATTTCGTTATCTCTATGATTGATCTATTAATTTGTTTGTTTTTCTGTCATAAAATAGGATAGGATCCAAATCCAAACAGATAACCTCACCTTAGATTCCATTTTAGATTTCTTCGAATCACGAACCTCCGTCAATTTTTTCAAACCAGGCCACGTCTTTGGGAGAAAATTACCCGAAACATTTATTTATTTTTTTTCTCTCCCATTCCCCCAGAAGCTCCCGGGCGTTTCGGACGATTCGGGTCGCGGGTGACAGAATCACAGTAGTTATTAGTGGGCCAATTACTCCTAGTTTCGGACTCTCCCGGTTCCTGTCTCGTGACGGCTTCGGGATGCTTCTTAATGACACATCTCGGGGTCGGTGCTAATGGGGGCTTCTGTCGGAGGAGTTTAGGATTGTTGGGGGCTGGGGGAGGGGGGAGGAGAGGTTGTTGAGGGGGGAGGTTGGTGGGGTGGTGGGGAAGAGAGAGGAGTTTTGGGGTTGTAGTTGTAGGAGAGGTTGATAGGGGGTTAGGTTGTTGGGGATGGTGGGGAATAGAGTGTAGTTGTAGGGGTATAGGGTTGTTGGAGGTTTAGGAGGGAGTGGGTGCAGTTGTAGGAGAGGTTGTAGGGTTGTAGGATGTCACAGGATTGCTTTGCGGGAGAGAGGTTGTTGTCGTAGGATTGTAGGATTGTTGGGGTTAGTGGGGGAAGAGGTAGTTGTAGGAGAGGTTGTTAGGGATTGGGTTGTTGGGGTTAGTGGGGGAAGAGTGTAGTTGTAGGAGAGGTTGTTAGGGGGATTGGGTTGTTGGGGTTAGTGGGGGGAAGAGTGTAGTTGTAGGAGAGGCTGTTAGGGGATTGGGTTGTTGGGGTTAGTGGGGGGGGGAAGAGAGTGTAGTTGAGTTATGGGGGTGTAGGATTGGAGCTTGGTGAGGGAGAAGGTGTAGTTGTAGGGGTATAGTTGTAGGAGAGGTTGTTAGGGGAGGGAGGGGGATGAGAGTATAGGAATGTTGTAGGAGTATGTAGCGGGAGGGAGGATAGGCCATAGTACGACTGTATGATATAAAATGCGAATATTCTTAAGTCCCTATGAAGTGCTGTTTGAAAAATGAATTTGGCTCGACGAATAAGCGTGTCCGAGCGATATCCTTGAATTAATTCTATTTACATTTACCTAAAGCCTCTGTCCGAGAGATAACAAGGGTTTAGATTCCTAATTCGATCCCATTATTATAATTAAAAGAACGCTTCGGATCATGACGAGGCGACCGTGAATAATACCGTCCGTCAGGTTCGGGCTATTATGCTGATTCGCTTTATCTGAGGACATAGGAGTCGGCTGCCGGTTTCGTGTCTGTTTGTTTTGAAGGGCTTTTGATAAACGACTTGTTCGATGGGGTTCGATTAGCTGTCGGCCGGCGCGTTCGGACGAGTGATTTCGGAGCGAGCGAGCGTTTGGCAAGCATTCGGACGCGTGATTACCGGTGTTGCTGTCTCGGGATCTGATTTATTTGACAGCTGGACGAAGGATTGTTTCTCTTTTGTTTTTGTGTTTGTTCTTAGTCTTTTTCTAACGTGGGGGTGGGAGGGGAAGGGGGGTGTTCTTTGTGTGTATGTTTCTCCTTTTTGCTTCTTTGTCTCTCTCTTCTCTGTTCATGTATCTTGTCTTTTTCTATCCTCTCTCTCTTTCTGTTGGGCTTTCTCTCTCTCTCTCTCTCTCACTCTCTCTCTCTCTCTCTCTCTCTTCCCCTCTCCCTCCGTCTTACGCCTCTCCCTCCTTCCCTACGCCTTCCCCCTCTCCCTCCTCTCCCTCTCCCTTCCCCTCTCTCCCTCCTTCCCCCTCTCCCCCCTCACTCCACACTTTCTCAACCCAAAAATCCCCAAGAGAACTCACCCGGACGCATCCTCCTGCTCCACCCGAGGCCCTCGCTCTCGTTTCCCCCAAAATTATTCTCTTTTCGTTTTTCCTAAAAATTATTCTCTTTTCGTTTTTCCTAAAAATTATTCTCTTTTCGTTTTTCCTAAAAATGATTCTCTTTTCGTTTTTCCTAAAAATTATTCTCTTTTCGTTTTTCCTAAAAGAAATGATTCTCTTTCGTTTTTCTCTAAATATGATTCTCGCGTTTTCACCCTAAATTAGCAATTTGGGGTTTTCTTTTGTTTTCCACTATGAGAATGTTTTCTCGTTTTTTCTTACCAATATCATTCTATGTCGCGCGCCCCCCCCCCCAAAAAAAAGGGATTCCCCCTCTCTTAATTCCCCTCAAAAAATTATTTCCTTTTTCGTTTCCCCCCCAAAAAAAAATATTCTCTCGTTTTCCCCGAAAATTTTTTTTCTCGTTTTTCCCCAAAAAGGATTCTCTCTATCTATCTCCCTCCCTCCCTCCCTCCCTCTCTCCCTCCTTCTCTCCCTCCCTCCCTCCCTCCCTCCTTCTTTCCCTCTCTCCTCCCTTCTCTTCTCATTCGCTCTCGTTTTCCCCCAAAAATGATGCGGAGGAAGCACTCGAAGCCCCTTAATGAGTCCCCCTCGCCACCGCCAGCTGCCGTGGACGAGAGGGAGGGAGAGGCTCCGGCCCGGGGGCGTCTGGGGAGGAAGTCGGCGGGGCCTGGAAGTTCATTTTTTTTTTTTTCTTTCGAATAGATTATCGTGCCCTTGTTTGGGGGTGGGTGGGGGAGGGGGGTAGGGGTGGTGGTGGGGGGAGGGTGGAGGGGGGAGGGGTGGGAGGGGGGTTCTGGTTCTTTGTTGAAGATGTAGATTGATTGATATGAAAATTTATTCGTTTTTTTTATGAAAAGAAGTTCTTTCCTATTGCGTCTTTTGGGGAATTGGTAATGACCTTACCTTTTAAGAATAGGATAAATCAATTATCCATCTACCTTTTTTTTTTTTTTTTTTTTTTGAACCCATCATTTTTTTTTTTTTTTTTGAATTGAAAAAGAAACCCATCAACTTTTTTTTTTTTTTTTTTTTTGATCCCATCAATTTTTTTTTTTTTTTTTTTTTTGAATTGAAAAAGAAAAACAAAATAGGACTTAAACCCAGACAGGATTTTTTTTCCCTAACGTTACCAAAAGTCCTGTAGCCGCATCCTGCACTAAGTCGACCGCCGCTGTACGTAATCTCGGTCGAGTGAGTGAAAGACGGGAGGCGATGGCACGCTATACCGGATGCCCGACCACAGCCCTCACTTTCTCTCGGGCGCGGGCAGCGGGCGAGGCTCCGCTGGGGGAAGGAGGTGGGGTTTTGTCTGGTTTTCTGTGTTGGGTGGCTGGCAGGTCTTTTTCGCTTTTTTTGTGTTTTTGGTTTGGTGTTTTTTGTGTTTTTTCTTGTGTTTCTATTTTTTTTTTTTCTGAAATTATCCTTCATTTTTTTCTGTATAATTCTGTCTGTCTGTCTGTCTCTCTCTCTCTCTCTCTCTCTCTCTCTCTCTCTCTCTCTCTCTCTCTCTCTCTCTCTCTCTCTTTCTCTCCCCTCCCTCCCTCTCCCTCTCTCCCTACCCCCTCCCCCCTCCCCCTTCCCTCCCTCTCACTATCTCTAATTCCTTGACCTTTTCCTTTTTTTTCTTTCTTTTCCTTTCTCGTGGCATTTTGTGGTTTGTTTATCCTTCAAGAGGTCTTCGGATAGTTGTTGTCTCTTCAAGGTAGTTCGGATGGTGAAGGTGGTTTGACGTTTATCTGACATACGGCCTGACAGCTGTTTGGTCTGTGACTTCTTCAAATTAGGAGGATGGTTAGAAAAAAAAAGTAGAAAGAAGGGAAAGAGGAGTAAAAAAGAGGGGTAGGAGAAGCTGTGACTTCTTCAAATGAGGAGAATGGTTAGAAGAAAGAGAGTAGAAAAAAGGGGAAAAGGGAGAAGTAAAAAAGAGGGGTAAGAGAAGAAATAAAAAAGGGAAAAGCTGAAGGAGAAAAAAGAGGGGTGAAGAAAGAATAAAGAATGAGTGAAAAAATGAGGTTTCTTATTTATGCCTTCCTCCTATATATTTTTTTCATTCGCTCCCGTCTCCTTCCCTCCCCCCCTCCTTACTCCTCCCTCTCCTACTCCTCCATTCTACTCCCCCACTTCCCTACTCCCACCTCCCCTCCTTTCCCCCTACTCCCACCCTTGTCAATTCTTGGCGTCAGATTGTCTTCCAAGATTTCGACGAAGGGAAATGCCAATCGAAGCGTAACGACAAATTCCTGAAGAAAGGAAGTTAAATCTCGACTTTGGCGACGCAGTAAACAGAACCATAAAGAAC
>NC_091583.1:27622612-27630112 GCF_042767895.1 Penaeus vannamei | reverse complement strand
AGGAGGAGCGAGTAAAACTGAGTCAAAACAGAACGAGTAGGACTGAGTCAAAACAGAGTAGCGGCGAGTAGGAGTGAGTCGGGATGAACCAAAACACAGCAAATAGGATTGAGTCACAGCAGAGTGAGGAGGAGTGAGTAGGGATGAGTAGGAGGTGTCAAAACAAAAGGTAAGTAGGAACGAGTAGGAAGCGAGTCTAAACAGTGAGTAGGAGGGAGACACTCCAGCCTCGCCCTCGGCTCGACCAACACTGATGGATTCGAGGGTGTTATCTTAGGGTGTTTTGTCTGAAAGCTGCTTACTATTCGCACCACCGACGCCAGCAGCAGGAGCAGGAGTAGGAGCAGGAGACAGAGTAGGAGCTTGAGCAAGAGAAGGAGAAAGAGTAGGAGCAAGAGAAAGAGCAGGATCAGGAGGAGCAGACACAGTAGGAGCAGGAGCAGTATCAGAAGCAGTAGCAGAGGGGTAGATGCAGTAGTAGGAGTAGAAGTAGAAGCAGAAGGAGAAAGAGCAGAAGCAGTAGTAGGAGTGTGAGTAGGGGCAGGAGTAAAAACAGGAGTTGGAGCAAGCGAAAGAGCAGGAACAGAAGCAGAAGCAGGAGCAGCAGCAGTAGTAGGAACAGGAGTAGAAGCAGGAGGAGCAAGCGAAGGAGCAGGAACAGAAGCAGAAGCAGGAGCAGCAGCAGTAGTAGGAACAGGAGTAGAAGCAGGAGGAGCAAGCGAAAGAGCAGGAACCAGAAGCAGAAGCAGGGGCAGCATCAGTAGTAGGAACAGGAGTAGAAGCAGGGGAAGCAAGCGAAAGAGCAGGAACAGAAGCAGAAGCAGGGGCAGGGGCAGGGGCAGAAGCAGTAGCACAAACACTATAATTAACACCGATACTTATACTGATCTAATACTAACGCCACCTCACTACACGCCGTTGCAGCGCTATCATTTTCTGCAATTGCTATCTCTGCCATCACCAGAGCACAGCCTGCATTAGTACCTCTGTTACCTCTGCTGATACCACCGCTACTGCTACCAATACTACCTCTACCTCCACCTCCACTACCTCCTCTTCCTTCTTCTCCTTCTTTTTCTTCTTTTTTTTTCTTTTTCTTCTTCCCTCCACCTCCTTCTCATCCTATTATTCCCCCTCCTTCTTCTTCTTCTTCTTCTTCTTTTTCTCCTCCTCCTCTACCTTCTCTTCCTCCTCCTCCTCTTCCTCTTCCTCTTCCTCTTCCTTTTCCTCCTCCTCCACAACCACCACCACCACTACCACTACTCGTAACCTCCCTCCCTCTCCCTCCTCCCTCTCCCCCACTTACTCTCCAACCCCCCCCTACACCTCATCGCCCCCACCCCTCCCACACCCCTACCCCCTTCAGCCCCAACACATAGGAGGTAACGGCAAAGCTTGCATAAATTAAACCCCGAGAATCATTAGATGGCTTTTTGCGCTCCCGCCGCCTCGCCCACGGAGCCAGACGGAGGGAGGAATCGGGTGGGGGTGGGTGGGGGGGAGTGCGTGAGGGGGGGGAGGGGTGAAATTGGGGGAGAGGTTGTTGTTGTTGTTGTTGTTGTTGTTGTTGTTATTGTTGTTATTGTGATTGTTGTTGGTGGTGTTGTTATTATTATTATTATTATTATTATTATTATTATTATCATCATCATCATTATTATTATTATCGTTATCATTGTCATTATCACTATTATTGTTGTTGTTGTTATTGTTATTATCATTATAATTTTCATTATCACTATCATTATCATTATCATTATTATTGTTGTTGTAATTATTTTTATCATTATTATCATCATGTTTTATACCTTTTGCAGTGGACGTCGCTCTGTGCATAAAAGGTTTAAAGGGAAAATATGTCGTATAACAGTATACTTTTTTTCCGCACTGATTTCGCACAAATATATGTAATCAAAGTCAAGTTTCCTTTGATTCGTATCACTAGCGTTATGCATTATAATTCTTGACAAAATTCATCCGTTTTCTCTACAATGAAAAGACACGAACCGCACTTTGGTTTTAATGTCGCGTATTATCGTAATATTTAAGACATTTGCGTTTTTTTTTTGCGTTTGGTGTTTTTTTTTTTTCGTTTGGTGTTTTTTTTTCGTTTTTTTTCGTTTTTGTTCCCACGCATTTTCGTTGAATGGTGAGAACGTAATTTACGACACGCATTCCCCGACAAAGACATTAGACTGTCGGAGGGAAGGTGGGATTAGCGGGCGGGGTGAGGTGGGGGTGGGTGGGGTGGGTGGGGTGGGTGGGGGGGTTTATGGAAAGCCGAAGAAGAAGAAGAGGGGGAGGAGGAAATTGAATGATAGAGGGAATATTTGATAAAGGTGATGATAGGAAGAAATCAACAGTAAATTTATCTCGTGTGCTTTCCTTCCTCCTACCGCAAGCAATAGAGAAATATATAAAAAGAAGAAATCAACAGAAAAGGAAGAAATAGATAACTTTTATTATTGATTTCTTCCTTTTTTATCTCGTGTGCTTTCCTTGTTCGACTTCTTCCTCAAGCAATAGACAAATAGATAACTTAATTATTATTGATTTCTTCCTTTTTGTCCCGTGTGCTTTCCCTCGATAAATAGATAAAAGAAATCAACAGAAAAGGAAGGAATAGATAACATAATTATTATTGATTTCCTTTTTATCTCGTGTGTTTTCCCTGGGCGACTCCTCCCGCAAGCAATAAACAAATAGACAACTTTTATTATTGATTTCTTCCTTAGCAAGCAATAGACAAATAGATAAAAGGACGAAATCAACAGAAAAGGAAGAAATAGATAACATAATTATTATTGATTTCCTTTTTATCTCGTGTGTTTTCCCTCGACGACTCCTCCCGCAAGTAATAGACAAATAGACAACTTTTATTATTGATTTCTTGCTTTTTATCTCGTGTGCTTTCCCTCGACAAATAGATAAAAGGAAGAAAACAACAGAAAAGGAAGGAATAGATAACTTTTATTATTGATTTCCTTTTTATCTCGTGTGTTTTCCCTCGGCGACTCCTCCCGCAAGTAATAGACAAATAGATAACTTAATTATTATTGATTTCTTGCATTTTATCTCGTGTGCTTTCCTTGGGCGACTTCTCCCGCGAGCAATAGATAAATAGGTAATTTTTATTATTGATTTCTTCCTTTTTATCCCGTGTGCTTTCCTTGGGCGACTTCTCCCGCAAGCAATAGACAAATAGATAATTTTTATTATTGATTTCTTGCTTTTTATCTCGTGTGCTTTCCTTGGGCGACTTCTCCCGCGAGCGACATGCAAGACGCTCACCTGAGATCGTTGCCAATTAGGCGATAAAGTCGGAAGAGGAAGCAGACTGGAAGGAACAGCTGGGCGGCTGTTTGTAGCGCCGCGGAGGAGGAGGAGGAGGAGGAGGAGGAAGAGGAAGGGGAAGAGGAGGAGGAGGAGGAAGAAGAAGAGGTGGAGGAGGAAGAAGAGGTGGAGGAGGAGGAGGAGGAGGAGGAGGAGGAAGAAGTGAAGGAGGAAGAGGAGGGGGAGGAGGAGGAGGAGGGAGAAGGGGGAAGAGGAAGGGATAATGAGAAAGAGAAGGAGGAAGGGATTGGAGAAATTGAAGAAGGAAAATATCCCTCAGTAGGACTCATTCCTACCCCCACCTCCACCTCACCAGCTCCCCCCCCCCACCCACTTCCCCACATCTCAACACCCACCCCCACATCCCCTCAACACCCACCCACTCCCACATCCAACACCCACCTCACTCTCACATCCTCCCCAACACCCACCCACTCTCACCTTCCCCACCCACCCACTTCCTCTACCCCCCTCCCCAGCCCTCATCGCAGCGCCGCCGTTGGTAGATGCAAATGCTTACGTACAGCATCATTAGCCCCTTGAATAATGAAGCGAGACCCATTTGAGAATGCTGTCTCCGCCGGGCCACGAGGGGAGGGGCGAGGGGAGGGGCGACCGGGCCAGGAGGGGAGGGGGCGAGGGGAGGGGGGCGACCGCGATAATACCAATTAGATTAGTCAAACCCGAATCTCTCTCTCTCTCGGTTAGGGTGGGTGGGGAGGGGGGAGTGGGGAGGGATGTGGTAGGGGGCGAGGGGGGAGGGGAGAAGGAAGGGTGGGGGTATGGGGGAGAGGGGTGGGGAGAGGATGGGGGGAGAGGGGGTGGGTAAGGGGGAAGGGGGAGGTTGGGGAGGGAGGGAGGAAAGAGGTGGGGTTGGGAAGGTGGGGAGTGGGGACGGAGGAGAGGGGGTTGGTGGGGAGAAGGGGGAGAGAGGAATGGCGTAGGGGAGGGGATTGGAGGTGTAGTTGGGTAGGTGGGGGAGGGGGGAGGGGGATTTGGTTCGGCCGCCTGCCACTGCGAATTAATGTGAGGGCGGGGGATTTTGCAGTTGCAGTGTTTGCAATGTTGGTCTCTTTTTGGGAGTTCTTCGCTTGATTTGGGGAAGGGGGGGTACTTTTTTTTTTTTTTTTTTAATTTTCTGGTTGATTTTTCCTTCTACTTTCTTTGTTTATAGTGTTTATTTTTTATTTTTTATTTATTATTTATTTATTTTTTAGCTTATTCGTCTACTTGCATCTCTCTTCTCGCTATCCATATTTCTTTCCATATTTCTATTTTATTTTCCTTCCCCTCATCTATCCTTCTTTGCCTTTCTCCTTTTTCTTTCATTCCCCCTTTTCGTTACTTCCTCCATTCCCCGTACTTCTTTCCTTTCCCTTCTTCCTGTTCTTCCTTTCTGTCTCCTTTTTTCTCTTTCTTTTCATCTTCCTCCTCCTTTCCTTTCTCTCTCTTCCCCTTCTCTCCTCTTCTTCTTTCCCTTCTTCTCTTCTTTTCTTTCTTCTTTCTTCCCCCCCACCCCCTGTTACAATATGGTAACGGAAAAAAGTAAAATGTGTGTGTGTGTGTGTGTGTGTGTGTGTGTGTGTGTGTGTGTGTGTGTGTGTGTGTGTGTGTGTGTGTGCGTGTGTATGTATGTGCGTGTGCGTGTGCTTGTGTGTGTGCGTATATGTGTGGATGTGTGTCTGTGTATGTCTGTATGTTCGTGTGCGTGTGTGTGTGTCCGCCCGCAAAGCCCATTTAAACCCCACGCAGGAATCCGTTGACACGAACTATTAGCATTAACAATCACAATCCTTTTGGCCGTCCAAGATTTATGGCTGGGCCCGGGCCCGCGATGCTCTCTGCGATAATGAATTGTCCCGAGATAAGAATAATCCACTTGTTAGTCGCCAAGATTCCTGAGGGGTTGTTATCTCTTGTCTTGACGATCGGGCGCGGAGGAGGTGGGGGTGGGGGGTCTCTCGTGCAGGGGCGGGGAGGTGGGGGTGGGGGTGGTAGGGGGAGGTAGGTGGTCTCTCGTGAAGGGGCGGGGAGGTGGGGGTGGGGGTGGTAGGGGGAGGTAGGTGGTCTCTCGTGAAGGGGCGGGGAGGTGGGGGTGGGGGTGGGGGGTAGGTGGTCTCTCGTGCGGGGCCAGAGTTAGGCACGGTGATCTATATGTAACATGCACGGCGACGCATAAATACATACGCATAAGTACGGGGATGAATCCACGGGGGAGGGCGCACGCGAGCACGCACTCGGGCTAACATTCACGGGGGCGCACTCATACGGAAATGTATACGTATATGTATACGCACACACACACACACACACACACACACACACACACACACACACACACACACACACACACACACACACACACACACACACACACACACACACAACATCCATTTCTCGTTCCCTTCCTGACGTGCAATACAAGAACAGAGTCATTCATAACAAAAACAAAACAAACAAACAAACACTCATTCATCTATCCATAACAAAAACAAACAAATAAACACACATTCATCTATCCATCAAAAAACAAACAAACAAACACTCATTCATCTACTCACAACAACAACAAAAAAACGAACAAACACACACACACACACACACACACACTTTATTCCCTCCTTTATCAACTCCTCCTTTCGTGCCTCGTTCGTGTTTCGTTTCGTGATAGGACCCGATGACACGTCTCGACAGGTCAGGCGCGCAGGATCCCGGGAAGGACGCCCAGGAAGCCATCCCGGTTCCCAGTCTACTCGGGACGCCCACGCGGTCCTTCGCACGCGGGGGGGGGGGGGTGAAAGGAGGCGCTAGGGATTCAGGAGGATGGGAGGTGTGAGGGAGGGGTGGATGGAGGGAGAGGGTGAGGGAGGGTAGGTGAGGGAAGGAGGAGGGTAGGTGAGGTTGATGGAGGGAAGGTGAGGGTGTGGAAGGGTGAGGGAGAAGGACAGGGGTGTGGGAGAAAGAGGATGAGGGAGAGTTAGAAGGAAAGGGTGTGGGAGAGGAAGAAGGAGAAAGAGAGAGTGAGGGAGAAGGAGGAAGAAGGAAGAGGGTGAGGATAAGGGAGAAGGAGGGAGAGGATGAAGGAGTAGGAAAGGTTGTGGGAGGGAGAACGGATGAGGGAGAAGGAGAGGGTTTGAGGAGAATGATAAGAATAAGGGAAGAGAGCGAGGGTGAGGGAGGGAGAGGAAGAAGAATTAGGGGAGAGAGAAGACGAGGGTGAGATACCCCTCCTCCCCCTCCTCCCCCTCCCCTCTCACGCCCACATGTCATCTGGTTTAATTGTAATTCGCTTAAGATACGATCGCTGTGGATTTCCCGTTTGAACGCTTGTTGGGGAAGCTTTTAGGCTCGCTGGTGCCGTGGGGTGAGGGGTGGGGTGGGCGTGGGCGTGGGTACTCCCCCGTCTTGCATTTCCCCCTCTTCTCCTTTCCCTACTTCCATCGCTTCTTCCTTCTCCCTTTTCCCCTATTTCTACCTCTTCTCCTTCTCCTACTTTCCTGTCTTCTCCTTCCCCCATTTCTTCCATTTCTCCCTCTTCCCACTTCTCCCTCTCCCCCTTCCACCATTTCTTCCTCTTTTCCCTCTTCCCCCTCCTCCTACTTCTCCCTCTTCCCCTTCCTCCCACCTCCCCCCTTCCCTTCTTTCCCGTATGTTTTATGCTTTGGAAACCATCCATTCCTATCTCTTAACCGGTTCCCCATTTTTATCAGATGCTTCCTATTCCCAATTTCGCTATCCCCCTGTTCCTCCTTTTCTTAAATTCCCATTTCCATTTTTCTGTCGTGAAATGCCACTCCCTATACCCATATTTTTCTTCTTCTTCTTCTTTTCTTTTTCTTCTTCTTCTTCTTCTTATTATTTTTCTTCTTCTTTTTCTTTCATCGTCTTTTTCTTTTCTTCTTCTTCTTCTTCTTCTTCTTTTTCTTTTTCTTTTTCTTCTTCCTTTTCTTCTTCTTCTTCTTTCTTCTTCTTCTTTTTCTTCTTTTGATAGAAAAGTCCTTCCAGAATTCTTTCTCTTTTGATAGGATATTTCCCCCTCATTCCCTCCCTCCCGGTCTAAGATCCCTCCCTTTCCCTCCCTTTGGATAGGATTCCCTCCTTATCGGCAGGAGATCCCTCCACCCCTTTGCTAGATGCCCTCCTCCATTTCTCCATCTATTAAATCAC
>NC_091583.1:27612612-27617612 GCF_042767895.1 Penaeus vannamei | reverse complement strand
TGGTGAATTTTTTGATTTTTTTTTTTTGGGGGGGGGGCCAATTTAGGGATTTTTGTTGTTGGCGAATTTAGTGACTTTTGTTGTTGTTATTGTCGTTGTTGCTGTTGCACAGAAAAGGGAAGGGGGATTTTATCGTTTGGGGAAAAGGGGGAAGGAGGAGGATAGGGAGTTGGTGGTGGAGATGGAGGAGGAAGTAGGAATTGGGTGGTGAGATTAGAATGAGAGAGAGGAGGAGAGGAGATGGGTGAGAAAGAAAAGGAGGAAGAGAAAGAGAGGGAGAAGGAGAAAGAGAAAGAAGACAGAGAAAGAGAAATGGAAATAGAGAGAAGAAACCAAACTCGACAAGACAGATCAAAAGTACCTCCAACCGAATTTTAGAAAACGGGAATTTCGCCGCGTATCCGAGGGGGACACTCGCCTAAAACATTCACACTTTGTAGATACGTAACCTCTTTTTTTTTCCTCTCTCTCTCTCTCCCTTTTTTTTTCCTTTTTTGTTCCGACAAGGGAGTGACAGGGCGCTCGAGGGGCTGCGTGCTAACCTTGCCTGCCCACTAATAGCCCGACAGCCCGGCATGACAGCAGCTCGTAAACAGAAGTTGTCGATTAACTTTAACCTTTTCACCGCTGGGAATTGCTAGCTCTGTGTAATGGCTTTTTAAAGGACTTTATTTCTATATTGAATGAAGGGGGGATTTGCCTTTTTTTTTTCCTTTTTTTGGTTTGTTGTTCTTATTATTATTTTTATTTTTTTGGTTTTAATTTGCTAGGTTTTGAGTACTTTTTATTCTTTTTGTAGTTTGTTTTGATTAATGATTTATTTTTTTATTTTGTTTTGATTACCATTTTCTTTAAAAAATATATTTTCCTAGTTTTTTCCTTGCTGTTATTTATGATTGTGACCATTTTTTTTCTTCTTCATTTTTATCGTTCTTGGTCATTTTGTTCTTCTTGTTCTTCTGACTCGGAGCAGAACAGACACGAGTTTCATTATCTACTGCAAATGACCCTGTGTAATATTCACCCAAAGCTAAAAGGGAGAAACATCATTAGCACCGTTCTCTCTCTCTCTCTCTCTCTCTCTCTCTCTCTCTCTCTCTCTCTCTCTCTCTTTCTTTCTCTCTTTCTTCTTTCTCTCTTTCTCTTTCTTTCTCTTTCTCTTTCTCTTTCTCTTCTCTTTCTCTCTTTCTTTCTCTCTCTCTCTCTCTTTCTTTCTCTTTCTTTCTTTCTTTCTTTCTTTCTTTCTTTCTTTCTTTCTTTCTTTCTTTCTTTCTTTCTTTCTTTCTTTCTGTCTTTCTTTCTTTCTCTCTCTCTCTCTCTCTCTCTCTCTCTCTCTCTGTGTGTGTGTGTGTGTATGTGTGTGTGTGTGTGTGTGTGTGTGTGTGTGTGTGTGTGTGTGTGTGTGTGAGAGAGAGAGAGGGAGAGAGCGAGGGAGAGAGAGAGAGAGAGAGAGAGAGAGAGAGAGACAGACAGACAGACAGACAGACAGACAGACAGATAGATACAGACAGATAGACTGATAGACTGATAGACTGATAGACGGATAGACGGATAGACGGATAGACAGATAGAATGATAGATAAACAGAGAGAGAGAGAAGGGATGTGAGAGACAGAGACAGAGAGACAGAGAGCATACGTGCCATCCTACTTGCGTCCATGTATCAACGCCTCCGTATACCCATTCGCGCATATCCGCTTGCACGCACACCCGCCCCTCCAGACGAGGCAATCCCCCCCCCCCCCCCCACAGGACAGCCAAGGAAACGGCAGCGGCAGCACCTTCGTATGAAAGGGATGGGCATGAGGCAGGACAATTACCCATTCGATATTTACGAGGTTGTAAAACGACTCACGTGAAGTCTGAGGAGGCACGGAGCGGGGTGGGGAGGTGGGGGTGGTGGGAAAGGAGGAGGGGGAAGGGAAGGGAAGGGAGGAGGAGGGAAGGAGGAGGGGAAGGGAGAGGGGGAGGAGGAAGGGGAGGGGAAGGGGGAAGTAGGAGGAGAGGAGGGAAGTAGGAGGAGAGGAGGAGGAAGAGGAGAGGAGGAAGGGGGATAGGAAGGGGAGGGAGGGGGAAGGGGAGTGAGGAGGGAATTGGAGTCGTTAATGCGATGCCTCCGAAAAGCAATTGAATCCTATTACAAAAGTCTGACATTTAAGGATGGGTTGTGGGGAGGGGGGGGGGAAGGGTGGCTGTAGATGTTTTTTTTTTTTTTTGTTAATTAGGTCTACGAAGGGGGGAAATTGGGCCGGATGACTTAAGGGGATGTACGTGTGTGTGGGGGGTGTGTGGGTGGGGTTGTCTGTGAATCTATATCCGTCCATTTATCTGTCTCTCTCTATATATATATATCTGCATACGAATATCAGTCAGACTATCTTTATATCTACTTGTCTATCTATATCTGTCTATCCCTCTCCCGGTCTACACATCTATGTATTTCTCTCTCTCTATGCATATATATATATATATATATATATATATATATATATATATATATATATATATATATATTAGTGTGTGTGTGTGTTTGTGTATGTGTGTCTATATACATATATGCATATATGAATCTATTCTACTTGCTGCCTAGCTTTCTATCTCTCTATCTATCTACATATCTACATATCTCTTCATATACATACATGCATAGCCAGACACCAGTAGAGAGCTATAATACACATACATTCCTATAAGACATACAAAGTACCGTTGACAAGCACTTCGACAGAGCGTTATGTTGAGCCTCCAGATTACCTTCGACAAGCCACGGAACTCGAGAGGGCCGTCCTAACTTTTCTCTCATTATGTCAGGCTCATTAGCATAATGCTCTCGTGTGTATGTGTGTGTGTGTGTGTGTGTCTGTGTGACCCCGAAACTCTTAACAAAAGTTTCGTGAGCGAGTCGGGTTTTCGTCGTACGCGGAGCTCGTAAAAGCATTTCCTTATTATTTTTGCTTCTTGTGTGTCAATGGTCGTTCGGGGGTATTGTGAGTGGAGTGGGAGTGGGAGTTGCAGAGGGAACGACCTCTCTACCTCCCATTCCCTCTCCCCCTCTATCCCCCACCTCGCCCTATCCCCTCTACCCCCCCACCTCGCCCTATGTCCCCTATCCCCCCTATCCCCCACCTCGCCCCATCCCCCCTATCCACCCACCTCGCCCCATCCCCCCTATCCCCCACCTCGCCCTATCCCCCCTATCCCCCACCTCGTCCTATCCTCCCCTTGCCCCGAAATCTTTCTATCTTTCACTTAGGAAAAGAAAGGAAGAAGAAATATTGAGGAAGTTGGTCGGTTTCTCCTCTCGATCTTCGTTCCATTGGTTCGGTGCTTCATTTTATCGGTTCGTTTCGTTGCTTCGTTGCTTCGGTTCGCGCGGTGAAGTGGTAATGTGAAAAAAGAGGGAAAAATAATAGAATGGAGAGAAGAAGAAATGATAATAAGGAATAACAACAGCGAGGGTAATGATAAAAGAACAAGAATTGTGTTAATTATGATGGCAAATTGGAAACTGAAGAAGAAAAAGAAAAAATACAGAAATAAAATAAACATTGGATCGTATGAGCTTGAAAAATATTCGGTTATTGTTTCTCTGTTTCGTTTCCTCAGTGTTTCCGCTCTTAAAAAAAAAGAAAAACACAAACAGCTTTCTCAACGCATGTAGCCGTCTTGCTACACGCGTCATATCCACTGCATCTGTTCTTCTTTCTCTTTCTTTCTTTCTGTCTGTCTGTCTGTCTGTCTGTCTCTCTCTTTCTCTCTCCCCCCCATCTCTCTCACTCACTCACTCTCTCTCTCTCTCTCTCTCTCTCTCTCTCTCTCTCTCTCTCTCTCTCTCTCTCTCTCTCCCTCCA
Organism: Penaeus vannamei; assembly: GCF_042767895.1. Classification (NCBI taxonomy): domain Eukaryota; kingdom Metazoa; phylum Arthropoda; class Malacostraca; order Decapoda; family Penaeidae; genus Penaeus; species Penaeus vannamei. The sequence goes on along the minus strand of NC_091583.1, from coordinate 27,613,761 downwards.
CCCTTCCTTCCCCTCTTCCCTCACTTCTCCTTCCCTCCCTTCCTCCCGCTCCGTCAGTCAGTTTAGCCCGACGGAGTACAGTCTCCTCCCCAACAGCCCTCCCTTCCATCCTCCCTCCTTCCCTCCTTCTCCCCCTTCCTCCCTCTCCCTCTCCCTCCCTCTTTAATAGCGATCCCAACACGAGTCTGTCAGTCAGTTTAAACCCGGCGGAGAACGGTTTCGTTTCCCCCAATAGCCCTCCCCTTCCTCCCTCCCCCCATCTCTCCTCCTCTCCCTCTCCCTCCCTTCCTCTCTCTTCCTCTCTCTCTCCTTCCCTCCTTCTCTCCCTCTTCCTCCTTCTCTCCCTCTCTACGGTCTTGTTCCCATAGCCCTCCTCTCCCTCTCCCTCCCTCCCCTCCTTCTCTCCTCTCCCTTCCCTCCCTTCTCTTCCCCTCTCTCTCCTTCCCTCCTTTCCTTCCTCATCCCCTCCCTCCCTCTCTCCCTTCCCTTCCTCATTCCTCTTCCTTCCTCCCCCTCCTCCCTCCCACTCCCTTTCCTTCTTCCCTCCTTCCCTTCCTCATCCCTCCTTTCCCTCCCTCCCTCCCTCCCTCCTTCCTTTCCTTCCCTCCCTCCCTCCCTCGCTCCCTCCTTCCCTCCCTCCCTCCCTCCTTCCCTCCCTCCCTCCCTCCTTCCCTCCCTCTCTACGGCCTGGTCCCTCCCTTCGCCCTTCGGAATGCAGAGGAGCGGCCAGCCCAGTTCCCGAGGCGTGTGCTGGCCGTGGTAATTGAGCGGCTGGGGTCAAGGCAGTGTTGAGCCACGCGCGGGGGCTGGAAGGGCTACTTGCTTACGCTGCGTGGAGGAGGGGGGGGGCTATCCCCTACTTTTTTTTTTTTTTTTTGGGGGGGTTGGTGTTTGCCCTGTGGTGGTGGGTAGTATTGGGGGGGGGGAGGTGGTGGTGGTGGGGATGGTAGGGTTTGTTTGAGTTTAGGGGTTGGGTGTTGTCTGTTTGTTTAATTGTTTTGTTATTGTTTTTTGTTTATTTGTTTGTTTTTTATTGTTTATTGTTTTTTGTTTGTTTTGTTATTGTTTTTTTGTCGTCCTTTCTTATTTTTGTCTGGATTTTTGGTGGAGGTTTTGAAGTTTTTTTTATTATTATTATTTGTCTAATAT
>NC_091583.1:27602612-27607612 GCF_042767895.1 Penaeus vannamei | reverse complement strand
AACAACACCAGGCCATTATTAACAATCCCGGGCCACTGTTAACAACACCAGGCCATTATTAACAATCCCGGGCCACTGTTAACAATACCAGGCCATTATTGACACTGTCAGGGCCACTGTTAACACGGGGTGTGTAGGCGGCACAGCGCAGCCACTGGGAGACCTATCGAAGTGGTTCCCAGGCGGCCCCTGTGTGAGTGAGCTCGAGTGTCGGAATTTCCCACAAACAGTCCTCGTGTTTGTTTGTCTGTCTTAGAGTGGTGGCTTGGTTGTAAGTGTGCGGCGTTTGGGTTTGTTTGTTTGTTTGTGTGTGTTTTTGGTTTGTTTGGGTTTATCTTGATTGTTTGTTTGTATGTTTGTGTGTGGGGGGTTTTGGGGTCATCGTAATGGAAGAGAGACAGAGAGAGAGAGAGAATGTTTACGTTTTTGTATTTTTTTTTACTAAGAATAGATATGTAGAAACAAATGGAAAAGACGGAAAAAAATATTTGAATATATCTCTTCAACTTAATCATTCACGTACAAGACACATACATGTTTTTTTGTTTTTGTTTTTGAGACAACCCTCCTTCCACACGCACGTTTTTACTTTAAAGAAATTATTATTATTATTATTTTTTTTTTTTTTGCGTGTCCACGAACCTGAATTTAAATGCGCTTGTGTATGTGCATGCGTTTGTACATGGCCGCTTGTTCAGGTATGCGTCTGTGCGTATGTATGTCTGGCATTATATGTATACGTCCATGTGTACGTACGCAGTGCTGTTAGTCTCTCGCTGACATCTTAAGGGGACTTTTTAGCCTCTTTGCCGAATGGTTTTCATCAGCTCCGATTCGTGATGGTCGGCACGCCCATCGGGTCGCGAGACCGGGCCATGGGCGGCGGAAAGAAGCGCCCATGACTGATGGAGCGGCTGCCACCCTCATTTGAAAGGGAAATGAGGGCGTGCGATTCATATGTTTTTTTTAATCCTTTGTACGTTCGAGATGTACATGTTGATGTACGTAAGGCGGCGTTTCGGAAACACTTTTTTTTTGCCGTGTTGAATATTTAGATTTTTTTAATCGATTTTTTTATTCTATTTTTTGTTTGTTTGGTTTGATTTGTTTCTTATTTTCGTTTTGATTGAATATTTTGCTGTTTTGATGTATGGTCATTTTGTGATCTGGGTTTATCTGAATATTGATTTTGAATTTGATTGAAGATTATTTAGAGAGATTATTTAATGAAGAAATACCAGGTGCCTTTTTTTCTATTCTCTTCGACTATTTCTTTCATCATTCTTGCCGGAATTATCGAAGCTTAAAATGCCAATGATAAACACGCGGAGGAAAATATTGAATTTATTGATATATGTCATACTGAATAATATTTTTTTTCCTGCGTCTGTTGTTTTTGAAACGCCTTTGATATGATATGATATGATTTTATAGTGTAAATATTGAGATGAATGAGAAATCTTGTATTACTATAATTACTAGATATATCAGATTACTAGTTAAGTCAGTTAAAAACAAAATATATATATAACCCACAAATATTAGATAATAAAAAGCATATATTTTAACTAGAGAGCAATGCCATCTATATATATATATTGAATAGAGAAGGAGACATTTTATCTATATGTTAAATAGAGAACAAAACATTTTATGTATATCTTAGAGAATGAAATAGAGAACAAAACATTTTGTCTATATGTTAAATAGAGAACAAAACATTTTATGTATATGTTAGATAGAGAAGGAAACATTTTATGTATATGTTAAATAGAGAACAAAACATTTTGTCTATATGTTTGATAGACAAGGAAACATTTTATGTATATGTTAAATAGAGAAGGAAACATTTTATCTATATGTTGAAAATTATTGTTTTAAATCAATGTATTAACCTTTTTTTTCCTCCACAGGTGAGTTGGAATAACTTTGAGTGCGACGTCGACCAGAGTAAGATAAGTCGTAGATTTTAAGGGTTGTTTGATGTATTTGTTTGTTTGTTTGTTTGTTTGTTGCGACGTCGACCAGAGTAAGATAAGTTGTAGATTTTAAGGGTTGTTTGTTGTATTTGTTTATTTGTTGCGACGTCGACCAGAGTAAGATAAGTCGTAGATTTTAAGGGCTGTTTGATGTGTTTGTTTGTTTGTTTGTATGTTGGCGTGTTAGAAGTCCCTCGTCGTTATTGTTTTCTTCGGAAATATATCGATCATTCAGTTCGAATGTTAATTTATAAGCAATACCATTTTTGAATTGTCTAGCAAGATGAAAATTAAATGGCCACCCCCTTCCCTTAAGAAGAAGAAAATGAGGGAAAGAGCAAGAAAAGAGGAAAAAAAAAGCTACATGAAAAGAACTAACAACAGAAACAAGAAAAAAATAAAAGAATAGGAAACAAAGGAAACAAGAAAAGAAAACAAGGAAAGAGAAAGAACAAGAAGAAATAAAAGAAACAAGGAAAGTGAAAGAACAAGAAGAAATAAAAGAATCAAGGATAGAAAAGATGAAAAAGATGAAACAAAAAACAAAAATAAGAAAAGAAAAGAAAAACAAATAACAAAACAAGCAAGAGAAAAGAAGAAAAAAGAAAGAAAAAACAAAAAAGAACATAACACAAAAACATAGAACAAGCAAAAAGAAAAAAAAGAAAAAACAAGCATAGAAAACAAGAAAAAGAAAAGCAAAAAAAAAAAAAAGTAAAAAAAAAAAGAGGTCAGAAGAAGGGCCTATTGTTTCTATCCTGACAGCGGTTACACACGGGACGGCGCCGAGTCGTGGGTAAACAGACGCCGTGTTAGCTGGACTCAGGGGCACGTCTGAGGGCGCGGGGAGCTGTGCGGGGATGTTGCAGGGGCGTTGCAGGGCCTGGGGGTCATCCTGGAGGCGGAGATAGGGGTAGGGATGGAGAGAGATAGAGATGGAGGGAGAGAGGGATAGAGATGGAGAAGGAGATAGGGATAAAGAGATGGAGAAGGAGATAGGGATAGAGAGATAGAGAAGGAGAAGGAGAGATAGAGATGGAGAGAGAGAAAGAGATAGATAGCGATTGACATATAAATAGAGATAGGGACAGCGATTGAAGTGGAAATAGAGATAAAGATAACGGATATATGGAGATGGAGAGAGAGAGATAGAGATAGAGATAGCGATGGAGATGGAGATGTAGAAATAGATATGGAGATGGAGATGTGATAGTGTACGGGCATGGATGTTCGTGTTCAGATGTGTGTGTTTAGGTTTTCGAGTACTTTATATATTTTCTTTTATTCAGTGAGGCAAGAACACATTTTACGGGTTACTAAGAAAAAAAAACGTAAATATTTTTTGGTCGGTTGTCTCGCTTTTAGCCATTACAAAATATCGCCATAAACCACAAATAGATCTTTGATTGTTTAAATAACCCCTCCTCCAACCTCCCCCACCCCCCCACCCCCCAAAAAAAGCGCCATTCACGCCCACCTTCACTTCTTTTGTCTCCCGCGGAAATTTATTGAATTCTGGCGCCTCCTCCTTCCTCCTTGCTCTCTATACTTCGTTTTTTTTTTTTTTTTTTTTCCAGCCTTTGTCAGCCTGTCCAATTTTTTGGGCGACGGAACGCGGCATCTGATTCAATTTATGTGTTGCGTGTGAGGGCGGGGGGGGGGGGGTGAAGGTGATTAGTGAGGTGGTGTAGGAGAGGAGTTTGTGGGAGGGAGGGGAGAGAGGTGGTAGGGAGAGGGGAGGGGTGAGGTGATTGGGAGGGGTGGTAAGAGGAGGAGGAGAGGTAGTAGAGAGGTGGGTGAGGGAGGGAGATTTGTCTTATGAACTCTCGCTTATTTGTTTCTCTGTGCCTTTATTTCCCGTTCTCTTCCCCTTCCTCAGGTTTCCTCCCCCCCTTTCCCATTCTTTCTCCTCCCGCTTTCCCCCTTCCCTGCTCCCTTCCCCCTTTCCCGTCTTCTCCTTCCCCCCTTTCCCTCCCCTTTTTCCCCTTTTCCCTCTCTCTACCCTTTCTCCTCAAATTCTTCCCCCTCCAGAGTCTTCCCCCTCCCCTAATTCCCACCCCCCTTTCCCCCTCTCCTCTGTCTCCTCCCATTCACCCCCTTCCCATCATCCCCCTTTCCCCCTTTTTCCACCCTCTCTCCCCTGTCTCCTCTCATTCTCCCCCTCCCACCCTTCCCTCCCCTCCCCCCCCCCCCGCCCCTAAATCTGTGTGTCAGGCGACCTTGTTCTCACGGCCTTATGCACATAAGTCATTTTCGTCTTGTGCGTATATTCTTCGTTTCCTTTTTTATCTTCTTTGTTCTTTTTCTTATTGCTCTTTCTTGTTCTTGTTTTCTTGTTCTTTTGTTCTTCTTTTTTCTTTTTTCCTCCTTTTCTAGTCTTGTCTTATCTTCTCTCTTTTCTCTTTTTTTTTCTTCTCTCTTTTCTCTTCTCTTCTCTTCTCTTCTCTTCTCTTCTCTTCTCTTTTCTTCTCTTCTTCTTTTCTTCTTCTTCTTCTTCTTCTTCTTCTTCTCTTCTCTTCTTCTCTTCTCTTCTCTTCTCTTCTCCTCTCTTTTCTAGTCTTGTCTTCTCTTGTCTACTCATCTCTTCACTTCTCTTCTCTTCTCTTCTCTTCTCTTCTCTTCTCTTCTCTTCTCTTCTCTTCTCTTTCCTCTCCTCTTGTGTCTCTCTCTCACTTGATAATGGTAATAATAATAATGATAATGGCATAATGTTGATGATAAATTAGTAACGATACATATGATAATAATAATAATGAAAATAATGATAACAATCATGATAAAGTCATAAAAATCTTACATGAGCTAAATTGAGGGCGGAAGCGTGGCAGACACATGGACCATTATATAGGTGGGAACATATAGGTAGCATGTGTTAGCGTGGGAAAAGAGAAAAGGAGGAGAGGAAGGGAGGAGGGAGGAGAGGAAGGGAAGAGAGGAGAAGGAGGAAGGAAGAGAGGGAGGAAAGAGGAAGGAAGAGGGAGGGAGGGAGGGAGGAGAAGAGGAAGGAGGGAGGAGAGAGAG
>NC_091583.1:27582612-27597612 GCF_042767895.1 Penaeus vannamei | reverse complement strand
TGTAAATAAAGAGAATGGTGATTATAACAACGACAACTGCAAAAACGATGATGGATGCCGGTGGTAAGAACAGCAATAGTAGTAATAGTAAAGATGTTAATTGCGATGATGATCATAACAGTGATTATCAAACCCTGACATCACCAAGAACAATAACATTAGTAATGAAAGCAGTAACAACAACAGCAAAAGCAATAACAGCAGCAACAACAAAAGCAATAACAACAACGCTAACAACAACAAAAGCAATAACAGCAGCAACAACAAAAGCAATAACAACGCTAACAACAACAAAAGCAATAACAACAACAGCATCAAAATCAATAACAACAACAAAAGCAATAACTACAACAAAAGCAATAACAACAACATAAACAACAACAACAATAGCAATGACAACAAAACTAACAACACTAACAACAGTAACAAACAAACGCAACACAAACAATACCAGCCCCCCCCCCGCCAGCAGCCCCAAACCAGCGTCCATAATGAACAGATTGGCGCGCGCCGAGTGAGCCGCATGCAGAATTCACCCCCACCCCCGCCATTGGCATGCCCGCCACTCCGGCCGGGGCAGACAGCGCCGCGAATCTCGATAAGAAATGGCCGTTGTGGGCGGCGGTTGTTTATCGTTTGGGGGGATTGTTGTGTCATGTGGCTTGGCTCAGGGAGTGGAGGGAGAGAAGGGGAGAGGGATGGGAAGGAAGGGAGGAGGGAGGGAGAGAGGAGGGAGGATGGGAAGGGAGTAGGGGGGAGTGGGGAGGGAGGGAAGGAGGCAGGGAAGGGGGAGGGGAAGTGAGAGGAGGGAGGGGTAGGGGGTAGGGGTAGGGAGGGAGTGGGAGGAGGGAGGGATGGGATGGGAGGAGGGGGAGGAAGGGAGGGGGAGGGGAGAGGGGTATGGGTTTGGTCGTAATGTAGATGTGTTTGTTTGGAGGAGGAAGGTGTATTTTTTTTCTTTTATTATTATTATTATCGTTTTTTTCTTTCTTGTTATTGTGATTCGGGGCTTCTGATCTTCATTTTTTGAATACTTATTTTCTATTGTAATTCGTCTTATCATTTTCATATTTAAAATTTATTATTGTTAATGTTACTAGTTTTTGCTTCTGCTTGTTATCTTGTGTCCCTTGTTCTTGTCAATATTATTATTATTATATTGTTAGTAATGATGGCAGTGAGGACGAAGATATTATCACCATCATTATTGTCTGAAATTATAAGCATCACTATATACATTGTCACCATCACTATCGTCAAGAAGATTATCACCATCACCACCATGAAAATTATATTGATAGTGACGATGGTGATGATGACAACAGGGAGAAGGGTGATGATTGTTATAATGATCACGATAATAGTAATAATGGTAATGATAATAATGATGATAGTGATGATAATAGTAATAATAATGATGATTGTGGTAATGACAATGGCAATTGTAATGATAGTAATAATGATGATCATGATACTAATGACGATAATGATAATGCTAATAATGCTAATAATAACAATAATGATAATAATAATAATAAAAATTATAATGATAATCATGATAATTATAATAATAATGCTAATAATGATGATAAAGATAATAATAACACTATAAATGAAATGATCTAAAGAGTTTATTACCAAACCCAGGTATCCTACCGCCTAATCCTTCACCCTGTTGCCGTCCCAATTAGAATAAGTGTTTCGCCTCCCTCCGTGCGAGCGAGGTGCCAGAGCCACCCTCATAAGTGTCCGGCTGAGAAAGTGTCCGGCTGAGAAAGTGTCCGGCTGAGAAAGTGTCCGGCTGAGAAGGTGTCCGGCTGAGAAAGTGTCCGCCTGAGAAAGTGTCCGGCTGAGAAGGTGTCCGGCTGAGAAGGTGTCCGGCTGAGAAAGTGTCCGGCTGAGAAAGTGTCCGCCTGAGAAAGTGTCCGGCTGAGGAAGTGTCCGCGTGTCCGGATCGGCCGTGCATTCGGCGCTCGCCTGGCACCCCCGCCGTGTCCAGGGGGCTGCGGGACATACCAATGAGCCGGGGGATAATGCGTCAATTTTTTTTTTTTTTTTTTTTGGGGGGGGGGTAGGGTTGGTGTGTATGTGTGTTTTTTGTTTTGTTTTGTTTGGTTGTTTGTTTGTTGTTGTTGTTTGTTTTTCTTTCTTTGGTTTTGGTTTGTTTTTGTTTTTTTCTAGTTTATTCTTTATTAGTTTTTTCTGCTTTGGTTTTTCTTATTTTCTTTTTACTTATCTTTTTCTCCTCCTTCTTCTTCTCCGTCTTCTTTTTCTTTTTCTTCTTTTTTCTTACTATTCTATTTCTTCTTCTTACTATTTTTTCCTTTTCTTCTTATTATTATGATTACTCTTTTTCTTCTTGAGATGTATGCGTTAAAAAATTACTATGTGTCTGTCCTGGAGGATAAAGTTGTTAGGTTTATGAATGAGTCGTGAGGATATGTCTTGAGTTGAGGGAAGAATCAAGAAAATAATAAGAAAATGAATCGAAAAGTATGTGTTTTGTTTTTTCTTGTTTGTTATTAAGTATTAGTTTCTTGATTATTTCTTCGGCCACTTTTCTCCGACGGGATCTCTGTTGCCTTATTTCTCTCTCTCTCTCTCTCTTTCTCTCTGCATTCTCTCTTTCTCTCTCTCTCTCTCTCTCTCTCTCTCTCTCTCTCTCTCTCTCTCTCTCTCTCTCTCTCTCTCTCTCTCTTTCTCTCTCTCTCTTTCTCTCTCTCTCTCTCTCTCTCTCTCTCTCTCTCTCTCTCTCTCTCTCTCTCTCTCTCTCTCTCTCTCTCTCTCTCTCTCTCTCTCTCTCTCTCTCTTTCTCGTCTCTCTCTTTCTCTCTCTCTCTCTCTCTCCCTCTCTCTCTCTCTCTCTCTCTCTCTCTCTCTCTCTCTCTCTCTCTCTCTCTCTCTCTCTCTCTCTCTCTCTCTCCACTCTCCCTCCTCCCTCCCTATCCTCTCCCTCCCTCTCCCACCCACCACTCCCTCCTCTCCCTCCCTCCCTCCCCCCACTCCCTCTCCCTCCCTCTCCCTCCCCCCTCTCCCTCTCCCTCTCCCTCCCTCCCTCCCTCGCGTTATTCCCCACTGGAAACAAACACCCTTTCGTAAACAGACATAAAAGGAGTCCCACAGCAGTAGACTCGAGACCCGGGTATAACACAGCCGTATAACAGTATAACACAGTATAATAAGGTATAACAGTATAACACAGGAGGGAGCACGGGCGCGAGTCGCATAACACGGGGACTCGTATAACACACAATATGGGGCGCTGTTCTTAAGGGGTAGGTCGGTGGAGGTGGGACTCGTGGTGGGGTGGGGTGGGTGGCTGAGGGTTGGCTGGGGAGGGGAGGAGGGGTGTTAGGGTCCCGAGTTTTAGAAGTTGAGTTTGAGGGTCGTTAGAGGGAGAGGGTGTTTTGATGTGGGAGGGGCGGAGGGGGAAGGGGAGGAAAAGGGGTGGAGAGAGTGTTTGGGAGAAGGGGTTGGGGTTTAGGAAATAGATAGATAGATTGATTTTGATAGATAGGTAGCAGGTGATGGAGAGAAGAATAGAGAGAAAGAGAGAGAGACAGACAGAAACAGACAGAGAAGAGAAAAAAAGCAAACAGAACGAGCAAAAAGATAAGACTAAGGCAGTACAAAAACAAAACAAAAATACAGACAGACATAACAAACGCACAATAACAAGGAGCCCGTAACAAATAGCCAAATAGCAAAAGTATCCTCCCCGGCTGCCTCCCTCTCCCCCCTCCCCCCACCCATGCTCTCCCTTTTCTCCTCCCCCTTCCCCCTTCACTGCCTTCCCCTTACCTCCCTTCCCCTCCTCCCTCCCCTCTCGATGCCTCCTCTTACTACCCCTCCCCATCCCCCCACCCTCCCCTCCCTCTCCCCTCTCTGCCTTCCTTTCCCCTTTCTCTCCTCCCCCTCCCCCTCCCCCTCAATGCCTCTCTTCCCCCCTTCCCCCCTCTCCTACCCCAACAACCGCCCCCCCCCTCGCACACACTCGGCAAAGGCAAGCAATAGCAACTGTCAGAGGCGAGGTTGCAAGCGAGCGCATTTTGCCTCCTAGTTAATAGCGCGGCCGAGTGTCCCCCCCCTCCCCCCCCCTGCTCTGGCGCTAGCGGGAGAAATAGCGTCTTTATTCGTAGGATGCGGAGAAGGATGAGGCTGAGGCGGGGGGTGCTAACTTGGGGAGATCCTTTGCAAATCCCTTCGTTGAGGATTCGCCGAGGGGTGGGGGTGGGGGGAGGGGTGAGATAGGGGGGAGAGGGATGGAGGGGGGAGGGGAGGGATTTGTTGGGTTGTGGCATCTCTCGTCCGTACTCCCTATTTTTATCACTGTTCTTATCTTTCTCTCTCCTTTTTTTTTTTTTTTTTTGCTTGAAAGGGGTTCCTCAGTCTGTATTTTTCGTTTATTTTTCTGATATGCGTCTTTTCGGTCTTTTTCTTTTGTCTTCCCTTCTCTTTTCTTTGTTCTCCTATCTCTCATATTCCCTCTCTTCTTTTCACTTCTCTCTTCTCCTCTCCTTTCTTCTCCTCCCCTCATCTCCCCTCCCCTCTCTACCTCCCCCTCCCTCTCCCCCTTCTTCCTCCCTTCCCTCCCCCTCCCACATCTCTCCTACCTCCCCCTTCCTCTCCCCTCCCTCCCTTCCTCCCTCTCCCATCACCCTCTCCTATCACCCTCTCCTATCACCCTCCCACCCTACCCCTCCCCACGTCTCCCTCTCTATCTTAGTCCGGTATTTCCTGGAATTTCCCAGAAGGTCGTCCTTTCCCGGAATAACAAACAGCAAAAGAATAAAAAAAAAAAAAAAAAAAAAGAGAGAGAAAAAAAAGAGAGGAAAAAAAAGGCGAACATCTCAATTAAATTTTTCTTCCTTCGTCGAGAATCGTAAAATCGTCAGGCAAATTGTGAATGGAAAAAGTCGGGGAAATTGTGAATGAACGCCAGGCGGCCGTCGAAAAAGTCGGGGGAAATTGTGAATGGAAAAAGTCGGGGGAAATTGTTTTGAGAAAAAGTCGGGCGCGCGGCCTCTGCTGGCGTCATGGCCTCTGTTTGTGAGTGCAGGTGTGAGGAGAGGGAGAAGGGCGAGAGAGAGATAGGGAGAGAGGGAGAGAGACAGAAAGAGAAAAAGAGTGAGAGAGAGAGAGAAAATGAGATAGAGAGAGAGAAAATGAGATAGAAAGAGAGAAAATGAGATAGAAAGAGAGAAAATGAGTGAGAGAGAGAAAGAAAGAGAGAGGGTTGAAAGAGAGGGGCGGAAGAGAGAGGGGCGAGAGAGAGAAGAAAGTTTTTTTGTTTTAGAGAGAGAGAGAGAGAGAGAGAGGGAGAGAGAGAGGAGAGAGAGAGAGAGAGAGAAAGAGAGAGAGAGAGATAGAGAGAGAGAGAAAATGTTCTATTTAGAGAGAAAGAGAGAGAGAGAGCGATTTTATAGAGAGAGAGAAAACTCTTGTTTTAGAGAGAGATGTTCTGTTTAGAGAGATATGAGCGAGAGAGACAGAAAGAGAAAAAGAGTGAGAGAGAGATAGAGAGAGAAAATGAGCGAGAGAGAGAGAAAATGAGCGAGAGAGAGAGAGAGAGAGAGAGAGACGAGAGAGAGAGAGAGAGAGGCAGAGAGAGAGAGAGAGAGAGAGAGAGAGAGAGAGAGAGAGAAAGAGAGAGAGAGAGAGAGAGAAAAAGAGAGAGAGAAAAGAGAGAGAAAGAAAGATGTAGAGAAAGAAAAACAGAGAGAGAAGAAAAAGAGAAAGAGAGAGAAAAGAAATGAGAGAGAAAAAGAGAAAAGAGAGAGAGAAAGAGAGCAGATGTTTAGAAAGAGAGAGAGATGTTGAAAAAGAGAGAGAGAGATAGATGAGCGTACATAGAGAGAGAGGGTGAAAGAGAGAGAGAGAGAGAGAGAGAGAGAGAGAGAGAGAGAGAGAGAGAGAGAGAGAGAGAGAGAGAGAGAGAGAGAGAGAGAGAGAGAGAAAGAAAGAAAGAGAGGAAGAGAAAGAGAGAGAGAAAGGAGAAAGGGGGGATCAAGTTCCACCGGGGTAGCATCTGACTCAGCTAGATAATGTTGACAGAATTAGCTATAACATTAGCATAAGAATGGATCGACCCCCCCTCCCCCTCCCTCCTCTCCCTCCTCTCCCATCCCTGCCACCCCCTTCCCTCTCCTCTACCCTCCTCCTCCTCACCCGCCCCCTTCCCCTTACCCATATGCCCTTCCCCCATCATCCTCCCCTTCCCCCCCCACCCCATGGCCGACCTTTTGGGCTTCTTAGATGAGCAAAGGGGGGAGGAGGAGGGGGAGGGAGAGGGGGAGGAGGGGGAAATTGAAGATAAGGGAGGGTAAGGAATATTTTGACTTAAGTGTCTCGAGAAGCTCATCAACTTGGTCAAATTTAGTGGCTGTTGCGAGATTTTCCTCAAGGCAATTTGAGGAGAGGGGAGAGGAGGGGAGGAGGAGGAGAGGAGGAGGAGGAGGAGAGGGAGGAGGGGGATATAGAGGGAGGGAGGAGGAGGAGGAGGATGGGAGAAGTTTCAACATCTCGTGTGTGTAATTTTTCTCTGTCTGTGTTTTGTTTTCTTTCTCTGTTGTTTTTTTCCCCTCTCTCTCTCTCTCTTTCTCTTTCTCTTTCTCTTTCTCTCTCTGTTTCTCTCTTTCTCTCTCTCTCTCTCTCTTTCTCTTTCTCTCTCTCTCTCTCTCTCTCTCTCTCTCTCTCTCTCTCTCTCTCTCTCTCTCTCTCTCTCTCTCTCTCTCTCTCTCTCTCTCTCTCCCCCCCTCTTTCTTCGATTTCCGAACGTATAAACAGCGGCCGTATTTCAAGCGACAATTGAGGCGTCGGGGTTAATGAGCAAAGAGCCTCCGATCGATAAATAATTATAAAAGCTTCTGGGTAAATGTTTTTGTGAATATTCATGAGCGAAAAAGACGGAAGACCGATTGCAACATCTATTTATCCATCTATCGGGGGTGGGAGGGGGTGGCGCCATCTCCCCGAAGGATTTAGACGAAGCAGTTAAGACCTGTTTGCGTGTGCGTTTCGTTCTTCTTCTTCTTCTGTTTCTTCTTCTTTCTTCTTCTTCTGCTTCATCTTTTTCTTCTTCTGCTTCAGCATCTTCTGCTTCTTTCTTCTTCTTCTTCTTCTTTTCCTTCTTCTTTCTTCTTCTTCTTCTGCTTCTTTCTTCTTCTACTTTTCCTTCTTCTTCTTCTTCTTCTTTTCCTTCTTCTTCTTCTTCTTCTTCTTCTTCTTCTTCTTTTTCTTCTTCTTTTTCTTCTTCTTCTTCCTTTTCTTCTCCTTTCTCTTCTTCTTGCGAGGTTTTGTTTCAATGAATGAATAGCTTAATAAATAGATAAATAGATAGATAGATGATAGATGGATAGATGTGTGTGTGTGTGTATTATAGACAAATGTGTGTTTCGTTTGTTTGTTTATTATTAGTTATGTCCCTCATTCGTAAATGTGAACACGCCTAGACACACACGCGCGTGCGCTCTGTGTCTCCTTTCTTCTATCGCTTTTCCTTTCTATTCTTACATTCTACAACTTTCCTTCTTACCCTTCCTTGTCTCTCTCTCCCTTTCTTGTCCTTTATTTTTCCTTGCCTCCTGCCTCCCTCTCCCTATTCCTCCTCCTCCATCTCTCCTTCTATCACCCTCCTTTTCCCGCTTTATCCCCGTCCGCTCGCCTTGTTCTCTCCCCCACCATTCGTTCCTTTGTCCCTTCTCCTCCCTATCTCTTCCTTACCTATTCCTCCCTTCTTACTATATTTTCTTCCTTCCTTCCTGTCCTTTCCCAATCCTTATACTTTTCCTTATTCCCTCCTCTTCTTTACTCCCTTCGTCCCCCTTTGTCAGCTTCCCCTCCCCCTTCTTCCTCCTCCTTCGTCTGCCACCACCCTCATTGTCCCTCCCCCTCCCCTTCTTCCTCCCTTCCCTTCCCTCCCCTACCCTCTCATCTCTCCCTTTCCTTACTCCTCATTATCTCCCCTTGTCCTTGTCCCTCTTACCACCCTCCCACTTCCCCTCCCTCCCTACCCTCTAACATCTCTCCCTCCTTACTCCTTCCCCTCCTCCTTTTCCATCTCCCTCCCCCCTTCTTCCCTCCCTTCCCTCCCTCCCCACCTCTCATCTCTCCCCCTCCTTACTCCTTCACCTCCCCCTTGTCCCTCCCTCTCCTTCCCTCCTTCCGTCCCTCCCCCTCCTCCCTTCTTCCCTCCCTTCCCCTCCCTCCCCCAATCCCCCTAAGCCTTCCCTCCTTTCAACAATGGCGTTTGCAGCTGCACTTTACATCCAGATGGGCGGGGGCGCCGGAGGACTCAGGTGCCGCTGCAATCAGCCGTTGAGAGTGAAATTCGCTCCTTCATTAATCAGCGCCACTGGCCTGGACCCCCGGACGCCGTGGTGCGCGCCCGGTGTGGACTCGTATAAACCCTGTGGCTCTGTTGGCTCTGTTGACTCTGTTGGCTCTGTTGGCACTGGAGGTTCTGTTGGCTCTGTTGGCACTGTGGCTCTGTTGGCTTTGTGGCTCTGTTGACCCTGTTGGCTCTGTTGGCACTGGAGGTTCTGTTGGCTCTGTGGCTCTGTAGCTCTGTTGGCACTGTGGCTCTGTTGGCACTGGAGGTTCTGTTGGCTCTGTTGACTCTGTTGGCTCTGTGGCTCTGTTGGCACTGGAGGTTCTCTGGGGGTCAAGTGTGTGTGTGTGTGTGTGTGTGTGTGTGCGTGTGCGTGTGTGCGTGTGCGTGTGCGTGTGCGTGTGCGTGTGCGTGTGCGTGTGCGTGTGCGTGTGTGTGTGTGTGTGTGTGTGTGTGTGTGTGTGTGTGTGTGTGTTAGAGAGAGAGAGAAAGAAGAAGAAGAGAAGAGAGGAAAGAAAGAGAAAGAAGTAAATTAGGTGGTATTGAGCGAGTAGAGAGAGGCGAGAGAGAGCGAGAGAGAGCGAGAGATGAGCGAGAGAGATTCTATGCGAGAGAGTTTTAGAGCGAGAGAGAGAGAGAGAGAGAGAGAGAGAGAGAGAGAGAGAGAGAGAGAGAGAGAGAGAGAGAGAGAGAGTAAGAAGCGAATATAAACATATAATCTTCCATAAAGAAAAAAATAAACCCAAAAAATCCTGGAAAAGAACAAAAACAAAACCTGAGAAATGGAGCAAAAAGAAATTAGAGAGAGAATGAGAGAGAGAAAGAGAACCCGAGAGCGCCACCGCCGCCCTCCCCGCCCGCGCCCGATGGAGCGGCAAGGGAGGCCAGCCCAGCGAGGGCGGGCGGCGACCCTCTCCCTGCACGCCCATACGCCGCCCAATCGGACATTTACCAGTCGAATGACGGAGTTGCTGTTGTGTTTAATGGAGGCAGCGCTGATGGCCGCCCTCGCCTCGTGCAGCGAACGGCCGGTTTATCGTCGCGTCTCGATTTCTCTCGGTCTTCGGGTGCTCGCTGAGGGGTGGGGGTTGGGGGTGGGGGGGATGGGGTGGGTGGGTTGGGCGGGTGGGAGGGGTCCCGTGATGGGGATGGGGGGTTGGGGTGGGGGTGGTTTTGGTTCTCTGGGTTTTTTGTCTGGTTGATTTCTGGCCTTCTCTGCTTCTGTTTGTCTGTCTTTTTTCTCTTTATGTTGTCACACTCTTCTGTCCTTCTGTCTTCTGTCTTCTGTACCATCATCTCTCTCTTCTTCTCTCTCTCTCTCTCTCTCTCTCATCTCTCTTCTTCTTCTTCTTCTTCTTCCTCTCTCTCTTTCTCTCTTCTCTCTCTCTTCTCTCTCCCTCCCTCTCTTCTCTCTCTCTTCTCTCTCTCTCTCTTCTTCTCTCTCTCTCTCTTCTCTCTTCTCTCTCTCTCTCTCCATCTTCCTCTCTCCTCCTCCTCTCTCTCTCTCCATCTCTCTTCTCCTTTGTCTCTCTCATTCTTCCCTGTCCTATTTCTTCCACTTTTTCTTCATCATCATCTTCTTTTTCTTCTTTCTCCCTTCTCCTTCTCTCCTCTTCCCCTTCTCTCCTTTTCCCCTTCTCTCCTCTCCTCTCTTTCTATCCTCCTCTCCCTCTGTCTCCCTCCCCCTTTTTACGTTCTTTTGATAACCGTCTCTTAAAATATTTAGTGTTGGGCGAGAGGGCGAGGCCGATAAAGAGAGGGAGAGTAAAAAAGACGGAATTAACGTTATTACGGTTGTATCCTTCGTTACGCTGCCATCACTTGTAATTGTTTCGCGGTAATTAAGAGCAAAATCGGTTTACTGTCGGGACTAAATGCACACGAGAGATGGAGAGAGAGAGAGGGAGAGAGGGAATGGGAGGGAGGGAGGGGAGGGGTGGAGAGGGAGGGGGATGGAGAGAGGGAGGGGGAGAAGGAGAGAGAGATAGAGATATAAGAAATAGAACTGAAAGGATTATATAGGGACAAAAAGACACACACACACACACACACACACACACACACACACACACACACACACACACACACACACACACACACACACACACACACACACACACACATTATATATATATATATATATATATATATATATATATATATATATATATATATATGTGTGTGTGTGTGTGTGTGTGTGTGTGTGTGTGTGTGTGTGTGTGTGTGTGTGTGTGTGTGTGTATTGTTACAAGTAAACGTAGTACTCCGCGAATGATACAGCAAAACTACACACTTTTTTCTTATCTCGACTTTCCAAATAAGCGTAGCAAATCATATCCTCCTCTTTTTATCTCTCTCTCTTTCTCCTGTCCCTCTCTTCCTCCCTCCCTCCCTCTCCCCCCCCCTCTCTCTCCCACCCTCTCTTCCTTCCTCTCTCCACCTCTGTCCCTTCCCCTCTGCCTCCCTCCCTCCACCCCCTCCTCCCTCTATCCCTCCTTGCCCTCCTTCCTCTCCCTCTCTACCCTCTCTCTAACCTCCTTGCCCTCTCTTCCTCCACCCCCCCCCTCCTTCCTCTATCCGGCACCTTCCCCTCTCTCTCTTCTCTCCCTCCTTTGCCTTCCTCCTCTTCCTCCATACACCTCTATCCCCTCTATCCCTCCTTCCACTCTATCCCTCTCCCCTCTCCCTCTCTCTCTCCCCTCTCCCTCTCCTCCCTCTAATCCTCTCTCCACTCTCACCTCTCCCTCTCTCTCCCTCTGTCCCTCTCTCCCTCTATCCCTCCATCCCTCTCCTTCCCTCTCCCTCTCTCCCCCTCTCCCCTCTTTCTCCGAGCCGACCCCGGATTAAGCGAATCAGCGGCCGATTACATCTCTCGCCTTCGCAAAGAATGCAAAGAGCTGCCGGCCGTTGCATCAAGATTAATGACTTCATCCAGCATGCATTAGGCTGCAACGAGGGAAGTGTGCTTGGGATGCAACGCGCAGGCACACGGATCCAACGGGCGGGCGAGCGCGCGGGCCTGGTGTCGTGTTGGGGGTGGGGGAGGGTGGGGAGGGAGGAGGGGAGGGGGGAAGGGGTGGGGACATTGGGGGAGGGGAGGGGAGGGTGGGGGAGTTGTTTTGGGGATTAAGGATGGATGGGTAGGGGTGAGACGTCATGTGCCCGGTTGCTTTGTTTTTTATATTATTATTATTATTGTTATTGTATTATTATTGTTGTTGTTATTGTTATTATTATTGCTATCATCACCATGATTGTTTTTACGAGTTAGGATTATTATTGTTATTGCTATGATTGCTATTATTATTATTATTATTATTATCGTTGTTATTTTGCTTTGTTGTTGATATCATTGTCATCACCCTTTCATTTTCTTTTTAAGGCACGTTTAGTTTCGCTTTCAATGTAACGAACGAAGACATAAGGAAATACTGATAAAGACGAGGCAGGGGTAGTGTGTAAAGGCCCGCCGTATGTGATGAATAAGATGAGTAAATGAGTAAGATGAATGAATGAGTAAATGAGTAAGATGAATGAATGAGTAAATGAATAAGATGAATGAGTAAATGAGTAAGATGAATGAATGAGAAAATAAGTAACATGAGTAAATGAGTAAGATGAGTGAATAAGATGAGAAAATGAGTAGGATGAGTAAAGGAGAAAATGAGTAAGATGAGTAAATGAGCAGTATGAGTAAATGACTGAGATGAGTAGATGAGAAAATGAGTAAATGCGTAAGATAAGTGAATGAGAAAGTGATTAAAATGAGTGAATAAGATGAGTAAATGAGCAATATGAGTAAATAACAAAGATGAGTAGATGAGGAAATGAGTAAATGAGAAAATAAATAACTTGAGTAAATGACTAAGATAAGTGAATGAGAATGTGAGTAAAATGAGAGAATGATTAGGATGAGTAAATGAGAGAATGAGTAAGATGAGTAAATGAGTCAGGGTTAAAGCTTGGTCATGAGTGTCTCCCGTGTTGATAGATTGTTGTTTTCTTTATTTATATTCTTTCTTATATTCATGTACCGTCTTTATTTGTGTGTCTGTAAGTTATTCATGTATGCGTCTGTGTAGCTATGCAATTATTTTTAATTAGTTAATGATATTATATTAATATGATTAATGTAATCTTTATGTATATGTATATGTATATGTTTTGTTCGGTTTCTTGTTTGTTTTTAGTATGTCCGTTTGTATCATTCTCTCTCTCTCTCTTCTTTTCTTTTCTTTTCTTTTCTTTTTTCTTTTCTTTTCTCTTTCTTTCTTCTGTCTTCTTCTATCTTCTTCTCTTTCTTCTCTTTCTCTTCTCTTCTCTTTCTCTTTCTCTCTTCTCTTCTTCTCTTCCTTCTTTCTTCTCTTTCTTTCTCTTCTCTCTCTTCTCCCTCTCTTCTTCTTCTCTTCTTCCTTCTTCTCTTCTCTCTCTCTCCTCTTTCACCTCTCTTCTTCTTCTATCTCCTTCTTCCTCTTCCTTCTTTCCTCCTTCCTCTCCCTCTCTCTCCCCCTCCCTCCTTCCTCTCTCTCTCCTCTCCCTCCCTCCCTCCTCCCTCCCCTTTCCTCCCTCCCTCTCTCCCTCCCACCTCCCCTCCTCCCCTCCCTCCCCTTCCTCCCCTCCCTCCCCCCCCCCTCCCCCCGCGATCCCCATCACCTTGATAGCCGTCACGATGACGATGCTGACGACGATTGCCTGAAAAATGACACCTGTGTGATCGATGATAAGGAGAGGCTGCGCGTGTGCGGATGCTGGCGAGATTGCATTCGGGGAATTGAGCATTTTTTTGGGGGTAGGTTTTTTGGGGGGTGGGTGGGGAGTTTGGGGGGTGGGGTGTGGGGGGGGAATGAGAGGGGACGGAGGAGGAGGAGGAGGAGGAGGGAGGAGGAGGGTGATTCTGATGATCAGATTGGATGTTATCGGGAGTGGGGGGTTTGGGGGTGGGGTAAGGGGTAGGGGGAGGGGTAAGTGATTGCTGATGATCAGATTTGATGTTATCGGGATCGTTATCAGTGTGAAATGTCAAATGTCATCGTTAATCATCGCCAACACATCCACCTCCTTCTTCTTCTTCTCCTCTTCCTCCACCTCTTCTTCTTCTTCTTCTTCTTCTTCTTCTTCTTCTTCTTCTTCTTCTTCTTCTCCTTCTTCTTCTTCTTCTTCTTCTTCTTCTTCTTCTTCTTCTTCTTCTTCTTCTTCTTCTTCTTCTTCTTCTTCTTCTTCTTCTTCTTCTTCTTCTTCTCCTTCTTCTTCTTCTTCCTCTTCCTCCTCCTCCTCCTCCTCTCCTCCTCTCCACCACCTCCCTCCTCCTCCACCACCTCTCCCTCCTCCTCCTCCTCCTCCCTCCACCACCTCCTCTGCACTCTCTCTCCTCCTCCTCCTCCTCCTCCTCCTCCTCCTCCTCCTCCTCCTCCCTCCTCCTCTCACCACCACCCTCCTCCTCCTCCCTCCTCCTCCTCCTCCTCCTCCACCACCTCCACCTCCTCCTCCTCCTCCCTCCTCCCTCCTCCTCCTCCTCCTCCTCCTCCTCCCTCCACCTCCACCTCACTCCTCCTCCCTCCTCCTCCTCCTCCCTCTCCTCCTCCACCACCACCTCCTCCTCCTCCTCCTCCTCCTCCACCTCCTCCTCCACACCACCTCCTCCTCCTCCTCCTCCCTCTCCCCCTCCCCCACCTCCTCCCTCCTCCTCCTCCCTCCTCCCTCCTCCTCCTCCCTCCTCCTCCACCACCACCACCTCCTCCACCACCTCCACCCACCTCCTCCTCCTCTCCACCCACCTCTTCACCACCTCCACCTCCTCCTGCCTCCCCTCCACCACCTCCTCCTCCACCTCCTCCTCCCTCCACCTCCCCTTCCACCCCCTCCTCCTCCTCCTCCACCACCATCGTGTGTATAATCTCCACCTCCACCACCACCACCATCAATATCATCATCATCAATTTATTATTCATTCTGTGGGACGTGATATTCGCCTAACTATAAGACCCTATTCTGTGAAAGCCGTAAAGATTTTTTTTTTTCTTTTCTTTTTTTCTTCTTTTTTCAATGCTGCATTTACTGCGTGTGGAGAAGGGGATTGGGATATTATCAGCAGGAGAGGAATCAAAACACATGTGATATCAGATGATAATAGAAGATTTAAATATATTTTTTATTTTTTTTTCTGTGTTTAAACTGTGTTTGGGTTTGTTGTCATTTTTGATTCTCTGTCTATCTCTTTCTCTTTCTTACTTATTTCTTCCCTTCCTTTCTTTGTCCTCCCTCTGCTCCCTCTCCTTCTTCCCTTCCTATTTCCCCCTTCCATTCCCTCCCCTTCCCACTCCCGCCTTATCTCCCCTCCCGTCTTTTTCCTTTCTTCATATACTTCTTTCTTTCTTTCCCCCTCGCTTCTCCCCCCCCCCCTCCCATCCAAGCCTCACCCTCCCCCTCTCCCTATCCCCTCTCCCTCTTTTCCCTTCTCCCTATACCTTTTTCCCTTCTCCCTCCCCCTCTCCCTCTCCCTCTCCCTCTCCCTCTCCCCTCCCTCTTCCCATCCCCCCTCGCTCCCTCCCTACCCCCTTATCCCCCTCTTCTTCCTCGCATCCTTCCTTCCCCCTTTCTTCCTACCCCCACCCTCCCTCCCCACCCAACCTCACTTATCCCACCCACCCCCACATCCAACCTCCCCCCCCCACC
>NC_091583.1:27580998-27582112 GCF_042767895.1 Penaeus vannamei | reverse complement strand
AGAAATAAATAAATAGGAGAAAGAAAGAAAGAAAGATTAAGAAAGAAAGGAAGAAAGAAGAAAGAAAGTGTTTCAGGGTGGAATTAAGCTTGGGAAAAAAAGCAATGTTAAATGAAGGTTTATGTATGTGTGTATGTGTGTGTGTGTGTGCGCGCGCGCGCGCGTGTGTGTGTGTTTGTATCTCTGTATATTAGTATTTGTGTTCATGCTGAAATGGGTGGGTTTGTATATTCTGATGTGTCTGTCATGTATTGATGCGTGTGGATGTATATATATGTATATGGACGTATATATCTATACATTTATCTATATCTATCTAACGATCTACACTCATATGTCTACCATCTCTCTTTCTCTCTCTGTCTCTATCTGTCTATCTATATCTATATACCTTTAACTGTCTATCTTTCTCTCTTTCTATATATATACCTATTTCTGTCTATCATTATCTGCACCTATGTCTGTCTATCTATCTATCTATCTATCTATCTATCTATCTATCTATCTGTCTGTCTGTCTGTCTGTCTATCTATCTATCTATCTATCTATATATATATATATATATATATATATATATATATATATATATATATATATATATATATATATATACCCATGTATATGTATATACACAACACACGCATAAATAGTATAGATATAACAGATATTCGTACACACACACACACACACACACACACACACACACACACACACACACACACACACAGACGCACACACACAGACGCTTAATAACCAGTAAAAGTACACACACGCGCAAATGTCGTCAGTGCCAATCCAGATAGGCGTCCAGGGAGGGTGCCACATGAGTCCTGTCACTTTAATACCAACATACGTCATGCCACGTAACTCGGCAACAATTCACTTGTAATATATAAGGCTTTAAAAGTATGGTCTTTATATCAAACCACTTTTTTATCCGAGATCCTTGTATAGTCATGTTAAAAAAAAAAAAAAAAAAAAAAAAAAAAAAAAAAAAAACTTTTTCAAATTTTGTTTTGAACATCCAAAGAAAGGGATGATTGTTATTTACGTTATAAAAGTTTCGAAGCGGCATTCATTAGATGTGTCTGTTTGTGTGTGTGTGTGTGTGTGT
>NC_091583.1:27568498-27575998 GCF_042767895.1 Penaeus vannamei | reverse complement strand
TTCTCTGTCTCTGTCTCTGTCTTTGTCTCTGTCTGACTGTCTGTCTTTCTCACTCTCTGTATGTCTTCTCTCTCTCTCTGTCTCTGTCTTTGTCTCTGTCTGTCTGTCTGTCTGTCTGTCTGTCTCTCTCTCTCTCTCTCTCACTCTCTCTCTCTCTCTCTCTCTCTCTCTCTCTCTCTCTCTCTATCTCTCTCGCTCTCTCTTTCTCTCTCTCTCTCTCTCACTCACTCACTCTTTCCCTTTCCTTCCCCCTTTCTCTTTCTCATATCTCTCCCCCTCTTTCTCTTTTCATTTCCACCCCTTTCTCTTACTCATATCTCTCCTTCGTCCTATTCTCCCCTTTTCCCTCTCTCTTTCTCACATCTCTCACATTCTTCTTATTACCCCTCTTCACTATCCTTTCCTCTCCTTTGACTTACCTTTTTATTCACTCCCTTGTCTCCTTACTTCCTCCCCTCCCCTTTACTCCCTTCTCCCTTCTCCTTTCATCCACTCCTCGGTCATTTCCTCTTCCTCCCTTCATCCCTTCTCCCCTCCTTCCCCTCCCACACCTTCCTGCTCCTTCTCCTCCTCCTCCTTATCCCTTCCATCCACCTTCCCTCCTTTCCCTAACGTCCCAACCCTCTCACACCCCTTCACTACCCTTTCCAACCCTCCCACCCTCCCAACTGCCCTCCCAACCCTCCCACCTCCCCCTTCTCCTCCTCCTCACCCTTCCATCAACCCTTCCTACCCTCCTCTCCCTCCCCTCCTTCCCCTCCCAACCCCTCCAACCCTCCCTTCCTATCCCTACCCCTCTCCGCCCTTCAAACCCCTTCCCTACCCCTTCCACTCACCCTACCCTCCTCTCCCAACCCCTCCCAACCCTCCCAACCCTTCCACCCCCTCCTTCCCCATCCCTCTTAAATCACCCGCTATCCGCACACATCAACAACGCCCCCCCCCCCCCCCCAGGACACCCACCCCCGTACCCCTGTGTTCGGCTACCCACCAAGGAACCAAGACAAGACGAAAAAGAAAACGAAAAATTAAAACGAAAAAAAAAACGAAAAAAAGAGAGAACCTCTACAAGACGAAACGAAAGCAAAAAAAAAAAAAAAAAAAAAAAAAAACGAAAAAAAACACTAAAAGAACCTCGACAAGACGAAAAAAAAAAAAAACACGAAAGAACCTCGACAAGACGGAAAAATAAAAAAAGAAAAAAAAAAAGAAAGAACCTCGACAAGATGGAAAAAAGAATGAAAAGAAACAAACAAAAATAAGAAAAACGAAAAAATAAAATTCAAAACGAATAAGAAAAAAAAAAAACGAAGGCACCAACAGATACAAAAACCGTTAGTAGTTAAGGAAGTAATTAAGATTAAGACTTGATCTTGATTAAATATTCAAAATTTGAATGATAAAGAAAGAGAAAATAATTATGATTTAAGATTTGAATTATGGAGATGAAGGAAAAGATTAAAAAAAAAAAAAAAAAAATGAAGGACAGATTTCAAGGGTAAAATAATTACAAATATTTACGACTGGAATGACAGAGGTGAAAGAAAATAATAATAAATTAAACACTTATCTATGCTAGGATTGAAATTAAGCGAAATTTAGACAATAACGATAACAATATATATATATACACATATATATATATATATATATATATATATATATATATATATATATATATATATATATATATATATATATATATATATATATATATACATGTAAGATTAAAAAAGAAAAAAATGGAAATATATACGAAAATAACGGAAAAGGACATGGGATGGATAGATAAACGAATGAATGGATAAATAGATAATTACATGTATAAATGAATGAATATATATAGAAATAAGTAAACATATATGAATAAACAAAAAAAAAAAAGAAAAATATATCTAAACCAATAACTGAATAAATCAAACGATACACAAATACTTAAATGAATCAAATTAAATCTAATAACCACCCAAACAAATAAACAAATATAGATACAAACATATGTATCCACACATACACATATACATATATATGTGCCAGGAAACACAGGTCTCCCTCTCGCGAGTGTCAAGGCAAGAGGGCTATAAATATTATTGATGGTTTTGCCGCCCGTAACATATGGGTGACACGCTGGCCAGGATATGTGACATAATATTCTTTGATTGCTTAATCTTTTTTTTTTTTTTTTGCGTGGTTTTAGGAGATTGGCTTGGCTTGGGAGGGGGAGGGGAAGGGGGAGGAGGAGAGGGGGGTGGGGGTGGGGAAGGGGGAGGATAGGGAAGGGGTTGGGGGTGGGGGGATGAGGGAGGGGGTGGAAAGGATGGAGGAATGGGGAAGAAGAGGGAGAAGAAGGATTGGCTTGGCTTGGGAGGGAAGGCAAGGGGGAGGGGAGGGGGAGGGGGAGGGGGGAGGAAGAGGGAGAAGAAGGTGAAGGAAGGGTGTGGGAAGGAGGGAGGAAGGGGGAGGAAGAGGAAGAAAAGGGGAGAGGGAAGGGGGTGGGAAGGGAAAGAAAAGGAGGAGGAGGAGGGAGAAAGTGAAGGAGGGGTGTGGAAAGGATGGAAGAATGGGGAAGGGAAGGGAAGGGAAGGGAAAGGGGGAGGAAGAGGGAGAAGAAGAAGAGGGAAGGGGGTAGGAAGGAGGGAGAAAGGGGAGGTATCTGGCTTGTCTTGGAGGAGAGAAGGAGGGGGTATTTCAGACAAGGGCTATTTTTAAGACAAGCCAAATTCATTGACTTGTCTTAATGGGGGGGCGGGGGAGATGAATGGCTTGTCTTAGTGGAAGGGGAGGTTTATCTGGCTTGTCCTGAGAGGGAGAAGAAGGTGAGTGGCTTATCTAGCGTGTCATAGGGGGAAGGGAGAGAGGGAATGCCAAGCTTGTTTTAAGAGAGAGAGAGAGGAGGGGGGAGAAGGGGGGTTATCTGGCTTTTTTGGGGGGGGAGGGAGAGGGGGGGATTATCTGGGTTGTCTTGGGAGGTATTCTTTGCCTTATTTATATAGCACAATCATGTATCTTATCATATTGTAAAGGTGTTATTTTGTGGACAGTAAGTTTCTACATCTATCTGTCTAACTGTCTTAAAAGGGAGGGAAAAAGACTGCTAGGGGTGGCTTGTCTAAGAATTTGAAAGGAAAAGGAGATGGAGTATTAGCTGGCTTGTCCTCGGCATGGTTGTCTAGCTTGTCTTTGAATGGAAAAGGGGTTTGGAGGGAAAAGAAGCTAGAAAGATGGCTGGCTTGTCACTTGGTGGGGGGGGGGGAGTTGATGGCTTGGGTGGCTTTTTATTGAGAGGGAGAGGAAGTCAGAAGGATGGCTGGCTTGTCTTTGAAGAGGAGGGAGAGGGTCTTGAAGGATCGCTTGGAATTTGACTGAGGGAGAGAAAGGATAGCTGGCTTGTCTTTGACCGGAAGAGAGAGAGGTTGTTGAAGGACCGCCTGGCTTTTTACTGAGAGGGAGAGGAAGTCAGGAGGATGGCTGGCTTGTCTTTGACCGGGAGGGAGAGGTAGGGGGGGGGGGAGTTGGCTGGCTTTTCGTGGGAGATTGGAAGGGTGGAAGGAGTGGTTGGCTTGTCTTAGAAAGGGGAAGAAGGAAGTGGAGGACTGGCTGGCTTGTCTTGGGAGTGGATGTGTGGCTAATCTTCCTTTTTCCCTGTTTCCCTTTCCTCCTTTTTTCCCCTTTTCTCTATTCCTTTTCCCCTTTTCCTTCCCTTTCCTCGTTTCCCCATTCCATTTTATTCCTTTTCCTTCCCCCTTCCCCTTCTCTTTCTCCCCCCTCCTTCCCCTTACCTTTCCCACTCCCCTAACCCTCTTCATTCTTCCATTTCCTACTTCCCCTTCCTCTCCCCCCTCCCTCCCTCTCCCCCTTTCTCTTTCTCCCCTCCCTCCTTCTCCTTCTCCTTCTTTCTTCCCCTTCCCTCCTTCTCCCCCTTCTCCTTCTTTCTTCCGCTTCCCTCCCTCCTTCTCCCCCCATTCCCCATTCCCCTCCCTCTACCTCTTTCTCCATTCCCCTCCGCTCCCCCAAACTATCCCCCTCTACCCCCCCCCCCATACCCAAGAAAGGATACCCCACATGAATCAAAAATTACTAAAGAGAAGATACGTCGTGTGTGTGTGTGGGGGGGGGAGGGGTAGCATGCCCAGTCACATCCGGGACTTGATATATTGGCATCTCGAAAGAGGGAGATGAAGAGAGGAGAGGGGAAGGGAAGGGGGAGGAGGACTTCGAAAGAGGGAGGCGAAGAGAGTAGAGGGGAGGTGGAGAGGGGGAGGAGAAAGAGGGGAATAAAGAGAGGGAACGAAGTAGAAGCTCGATAGAGGGAGATAAAGAGGGTGAGAGGGGAGGTGGAGGAGGGAAAGGAGGAGGAGAAAGAGAGGGAACGAAGGAGAAGCTCGATAGAGGGAGATAAAGAGGGTGAGAGGGGAGGTGGAGGAGGGAAAGGAGGAGGAGAAAGAGAGGGAACGAAGGAGAAGCTCGATAGAGGGAGATAAAGAGGGTGCGAGGGGAGGTGGAGGGAGGAAAAGGATGAAGGAGGAAGGAGGAGAAGGAGAAGTGGGGGGAAAGATGAATCAAAAGGAAGAAAGAAAAGAGGAGCTCGAAAGAATGAGCTGAATAGGGGGTAGGATGAGAGGGGAGGATGAGGGCAAGTCTATAGAGTTTGGTCTGAGCGCAAAAAATATTTGACCAAATTCTGTCCGCGCAAATGTAGTTCTCGAGTAACTTTCCGCGCACGTTTAGTACTTTTTTTCAAATCATCTTCCGCGCATAAAATTCTTTTGACCTTTCCGCGCACTTGTTTCATCATCCGTCCGCAGATCCGTCCGCGCAAATGTAGACAAAATGATAACAATAACAGTCTCTATTGAATGTTTTTACATTAATTATTACTTCAAAACCTTCAAATATTGACATTAAAAAAAAAAAAAAAAAAAAAACTTTCTTCATGTGGTCACATTCACTTTGAAAACCTGTTTCACACATTTGCATTCAAATATTAAAACCTTACCAGATATCGTTATTTTTCTCCTTGCTTTTTCGTTTTTTTTCAAAAACCTTTCTCGCATTCTGAACATTCAAATTTCAAAACCTTTATCGTATTTCAACATTCTAACTTCAAAACCTCTCCCACATTTCCTATTTGGGGAAGGCTAAATCAGTAGCAACTCGAGGAGGTGTCATGGGATCTGTTTTGATGATTGTTCAGTGAAAATATAACCATTAAAATAATTATTTTCCATCCTTTTTGAAATTTGAAAAGACCAAAATAATCGACCGTATTCACAACACATCCGTAACTTTTGTGATATCATCAAAATAAACCCCAAGCATCCGTAACTTTTGTGACGTCATCAAAATAAACCCCATGTGCTTTGTTCCAAAAATAGAATCAGACGCCATGACACTTCCGCGAGTTGCTACTGATCTAACCTTCCTCTTTCCCATATTTCAAAAATCACTCTGCCATTTTCAATAGTTCTACCTCAAAAACGTTTCCCGCATTTTCATTCTCATTTTAACATTCAAACCTCCACCCGCATTCTTATTTTCTTTCATTTACTCATCTATCTCTTCATCTCTTCTCCCCTTTCTTTCGCTCTATCTCCATGCTGTCAGCGAGTGTAGTTTATTCATAAAGACATTGTTGTTTTCTTCTTGCATCTCTGAGAAGTGAGTTCGCCTCCGTCTCCCGCCTGACGGATCGACGCAAGTCATCAGTCGAGAAGTATAAGTCTTGGCAAATTTCTTTTTCTCGTTGTTGGGTTTTGTTTACTTTTCTGCCGATGGTTGGTGAATATATGGATGGTTATCACTCTGGTAACAGAAGTAGGTGATATTGTTGTTGATGTTGTTACTGATGTAGTAGTATTTGTATTTGTTGTTGTTTTTCTTTTTCTTTCTTCTGGTTCTACGTCTTTTTCATCTTCAGTTTCTTCTCCTATTGCTTCTTCTACTCCTTTTTAACCCTGTTAATTCATACGTGAACAAAAAGACATGTGAATATTCTTGTTCTTGTTAGCGCTGTTGTTCATCCTTGATTATCCCAAGACAAAAAAAAAGTAAACAAATAAATAAAAATATAAAACCCCCAAAAATGATTAAGAATCTCGATACAATTAAAAACGAAAACGCAATAGATAACACACCAAATACCCATTCCTTAATGAACGTAACAAATGAACAATAATAACCTTGACATTATTCTTTTAAAATGATAATGTAAAAAATACTAACGATAATGATGACAATACTAACGGCGCTTAGAAGAAAGAGATTTGTATAGGCCTACCTGTCAGCCGTGAATGACCGGGTAATATTTTAAGAGGGAGTGGCTTGTGCTCGTAACAACAGGAGCCATTTAGACCATAAAATTATCAAAACAAATATAACACTATATGTAAAAAAGGAAAAATGGGGCTTGTGTTTGTTTTTTGTTTTATATTTTTTCTTTTTGTTTTTTGACGTATCTTCTTTCTTCTTTCATTTTATTTCATGGAAGGTAGTAAGATATATTTTTCTTTTCTTTTTCTTTACTTCTTTCTTTTTCTCTCCTTCGGATTTTTTTTCTATTTCCCTCTTCTCTTTTTTCTCTTTTCTTTCTATCCCTCTCTTTCGTTCTTTTTTCATTTCCCTCTTCTTCTATTCTCTCAGGAATTCTTTTCGTATATTTTCTTTCTTCTTTCTTTCATTTCTTCCCTTTTTCTCTCTCTTCTTTCTCTTTATTCTTCTAGGCCTAAAATACAGCATATCCCCTCCATTTTTTTCTTTCTCTATCTTTCATTCTTACCTTTTTATATTTCCCTCTTCTTTAATCCGCTTCTTTTCCATCTCCCATTTCTTTCTTTTCTTATTCTCCTTTCTTTATTTCCTTATTTTCGTTGTTATTTTCTCATTTTTTTAAACTCTCTCTTTCATTTTCTTTCTATTCCCATTTTCTTCTATTTCCCTAGGACTTCTTTTCTCATTGTTCCTCCCTTCATTCTTTTTTTTTCTTTTATCTCTCTCTCTTCTTTCTTTTGCTCTCCTAGGC
Organism: Penaeus vannamei; assembly: GCF_042767895.1. Classification (NCBI taxonomy): domain Eukaryota; kingdom Metazoa; phylum Arthropoda; class Malacostraca; order Decapoda; family Penaeidae; genus Penaeus; species Penaeus vannamei. Next base: position 27,568,980 of record NC_091583.1, on the reverse strand, counting down.
CTAAAAGACAGCATATATTTTTCTTTTCTTTTCTTTCTCTCTCTTTTGTTTTGTTTTTCTATTTTTCTCTTTTATTTTAGTCATTTTCCCTTCTTTCTTTCATTTCCTTTCCTCTTTCTACTCCACGCAAAAAAAAAAAAAAATCCTCTTTCTCTTTCGTTTTTTCCTCATTACTTCCCTTTCATATTTTTTATGCATATTTTATTCATAGTTCATATATTTCCCTTCCATCATTTTTTCCTTTCCTCTTTATTTTCCTCTTCTCTCTCCCCTCTTCTCCTCTCTTTTGCTCTCTTCTCCTATCTCCTATCCTCTTCTCTCTCTTTTCTTCTCCTCTCCTATCGCCTTTCCTCTCTTCTCTCCTATCTCCTTTCTCTTTTCCTCTCCTCTTTCCTTTCCTTTCCTCTCCTATCTCTTTTCTTCTCTTTCTTTTCCTTTCCTCTCCTCTCTATTTTCCTCTCTTTTTTCTTTTCTTCTCCATT
>NC_091583.1:27560998-27565998 GCF_042767895.1 Penaeus vannamei | reverse complement strand
TGTGTGTACAGTATATATGTATTGGTAAGTCTGTGAGCCTATAAATCATCAAACAAAAAAAAAAAAAAAAATTATATAAAACATAAAGTTCAATGTATTTTGATGTCAAAACGTAGTCATATATCTCACAAAATTACCGTTACAGTAATACAATTCTAATACAAATTCACTTTTTTTTCCCTTTCTTATTGATGTTTTCCTTCTCTCTCTCGCTCCCCTTTCGTCTATTATGCTACTTCTTCCTTTTTTTTTTCTTAAGGAAGGATTAATTAACTTCTCGGTTCACTGCTTCTCGAGACGTGACAGCGCAATACAAAGAGATTTTGTTTATTTATATGTCTTTATGTGCTCCTTAATCATTCTTTTCTTCAGTGCAAATGGTGATTTATTTTTTTCTAATTTTCTCTTCTTTTTTTCTTATCATCTACGTCTGTCTTTATTTCTCTTTATATATATGCATTTGTGTGTGTGTGCGTGTGTGTGTGTGTGTGTGTGTGTGTGTGTGTGTGTGTGTGTGTGTGTGTGTGTGTGTGTGTGTGTGTGTGTGTGTGTGTGTGTGTGTGTGTGTGTGTGTGTGTGTGTGTGTACAGTATATATGTATTGGTGAGTCTGTGAGCCTATAAATCATCTAACAAAAAACAAATTTATATAAAACATAAAGTTCAATGTATTTTGATGTCAAAACGTAGTCATATATCTCACAAAATTACCTTTACAGTAATACAATTCTAATACAAATGGAGAGTAGAAAGCCCATCTACAATACGACGCACTGAGAGTAGTTAAAAAATGTATATTCTTCCCTAATTAAACGTATTGCAAAGAAGTTTACGAATTGCAACAACCAGGCTGTTACATAATAAAAATACAACGATCTTCTCACATACACACACCGCAATTCTACCTCAACCACATCCCTTATATTCTGAAAATGATAGTGAAAATGGAACAAAATGCAATATCTCCATTAAATTAATTCGTCACCACGCAGGGTCAAGGTTCCACAGCGCAGCAAGGAGTGTGACTGGCCGTGTAATATGATAACGGCCTATCAGCGAGTGTCATCACAGCCTGACCTTCACTGGCACGTAATGTTTATAAGTATTGGTTACATTCTCTATCGGCGTCATCGCTTCTCTCATTTCTCTCCCTTGCGTTGTGGATACTTTCACTTATCCGCAAAATAAATGTGAATATAACATTGATGTGCGTCTATTCATTGCGAGAGATGGCGTCGGCGCGAGGTAACGATTAACGAATCATTTATGTTAATCTTCTACGTGACCCTGATATATTGCGCGGTTTGTTTACCCGCGTCGGACGGAGCACGAGACAACAGCTGGCCGGCGGTCGGTCGCTCGGCTCAAGAACGGCGGGATGCGAGAGAAGGTTCGAGAATGCTCGTTCCGTCTCCGTCTCCTTCAGGCGAATAGATACTGGACAGCGTCGTCCATCATGCGAAAAGAATGAAGTGTAAGAGAGAGATCCGCAAGTAATAGATTTCTTTTTTTCTCTCTCTCTTCTTTCTTCTTTGTCATCGATGGATTCGCATGTTATAGATGGTTTCCGTTTGCTAATGATAATATGATTTGTATCGGAGGAATTCTCGCTCTGTTTTCCTTTCTCTTTCTCTCTTCACTCTGCGTTCATTTATCAGCAACTCGGCCAATTAGACGCATTACGTCACAGCTAAAACTTCCTGTTTTTAGGTCCCATTTGCTCAAACTCAGCTTTCGTTCAACAAAACTAATTGCAATATCAGTATCAGGGGGAAAATCGTCCTTTTGTGGCCTCTTTTTGCTTCTTTTTAATTCTCCTTTTGTTAATTTATCATTAGTTCCATCAGTTAGGTGCACCATGTCATAATAAAGATTTCCTGTGATATCTCATTTACTTGTACCCAGTTTACTCTCCTACTTATTAAGCACACGGCATTCCTTCACACACACGCACAAAAATGCAATGTCCTTTATATCACAACGGAATTCGCCATATTGTTACCCAGCTTCCTATATCCATTCCATTAATCTACCCGTTACGCAGTGAAAAAACGTCACTCCATGACAAAGAATTTCCTGTTCTGCCTCACCTCTCACGTCCCCCTTTGCTTATAAAGACGACACGCGTTCAGTTGAAACAAGCAGTTAAGGTCGTTTTCCCGTTTCGACCTGCCTACTGATAAGGAAAATTTTACCTCATGGTTGATACGTCATTTGTGAGTAGATTTGACTCAACAGTGCTAGTTAATTGGGTCGTTTGGCTCGTAATTGGGCTGTTTAGCTCGTTCAAGGTGATCGGAACTCTGAAATGTGAAGGGTATGGGTATGTTGATATGTGTAGTTGATCAGAATAACTTTTTTATCTTCTTTTTTTTCTTTTGTTTTAATAATACGCGCTTGGCAGGTCTAACGAGGCTTGTTCCTTCCCTTCTATTCCTAGTTCTTCTTTTTCGTTTCTCTTCCCCTCAATTTTCCTTTCCGCTCTGTCGTTTCCTTCGCCCTTTCCTTCGTCAGATCTCTTCCGTTTCATTGTGTTCTTCTCCTGTTCTGTGTCTCCTTCTTTCCCTCTCCCCTTCTCTCATTATTTATAGCCTCTTCCTTTTTTTCTTACCTTCCCCCTCACAGTCCCCTTTTCTCTTTTTTTTCCCCTTTCCCCTCATCCTTTGTCTGGCGCTCCTTCTATCCCTTTTATTATCTTTATTTCTCTTTTTTCTTGAATCCTTCCTTTACCTTCCCCTTTCCATCTCTTCTCCTTTCCTTTCTCTTTTCGCCTCTCATCTCTCTCTCCTACTCTCTCTTCCCTCTCCCTGTCTCTATTTCTCCTATCCCTTCTCACTCTCCCCACTCCCTCATTCCCCCCTTCCTCCCTCATCCCTCCCCGCCCCCCTTCTCTCTCTACTTCACTTCCTGTTCCCCCTTTTACCCCTTCTTTCTTCCCTCTTCCCCTTCCCTCTCCTATGCCCTCTCTCTCTTTTGTCATTCCCTCCTCCCCCTTACAGGCAAGGCAGACGATAGCCCTGTTTTTTTTTTTTTCTTTCTTTCTTTTTTTCCTTCTTTTTTTTTAATGGGTTACCGGAGTAATTTGGGCACATGCGTTATGGCTCTTCTTTCTTGATAATTGGAAAAGAGAGAGTCTTTTTTTATATAATTAGGGAAACGAGAGGTCTGTTTTTTTTTTTTTTTTTTTTTTTTTTTTTTTTTTTTTTTTGTCTGTGTTTGTGTGTTTTGGGATCAGTCACGGCCGCGTGGGGTTCATCCTGTATTTACCTTTATCTATTTTCTCCCCTTTACCTTCCCTTACCCATTACCATTACCCTCGTTTTTCGCTAAACCTTCCCCATGCACAGTTATCCTTATTTCTTCTCTTACTTTCTCTTTACCTCAGTCCCAATCTCTCCTCCTGCCTTCCTTTTACCTTAGTCGTATCCTTGCTTCAAACCCCTTATCTTACTCCCCACATCTTCTCCCCATTCCCCCCTTACCTCACTACCTACATCCCACACCCTCCCTCCCCTCCCTTACCCTCCCCACCTCTCCCTCCCCTCCCCTCCTTTACCCACTCCCCTCCCCTCCCCTCCATTACCCACTCCCCTCCCTTACCCTCTCCCCACCCCTCCATTACCCACTCCCCTCCACTCCCCTCCCTTACCCTCTCCCCTCCCCAGTCTCCCCTCGGCCCCCATGCCATTTCCCTTTAGCCAGGGGTTTGGGGGTTAGAAATAGGGGGAGAGGCGGGCAAAAGTGCTAACTATAGATGCGTCGGGGCGGTTATCGGGCCAGTGCCACGGAGGGCCACGGGGAAGGAGGGAAAGCACAGTCAATAGAGTTTATAAACTGAGGGCGTTAAGCTAGTAACAACATTATTTAAAAAAAAAGATTTATGCATGCATGTATACAAACACACAAACATATAAACACACATATATATGTGTGTGTGGGAGTATATATGCATATATATATATATATATATATATATATATATATATATATATATATATATATATATGTATGTATATATATATATATATATATATATATATATATATATATATATATATATATATATATATATATATAGACACACACACACACACACACATCAATGCGAGACATATGCATATATAGATATATATATATATATATATATATATATATATATATATATATATAGATATGTATATATGTATATATATATATATATATATATATATATATATATATATGTGTGTGTGTGTGTGTGTGTGTGTGTGTGTGTGTGTGTGTGTGTGTGTGTGTGTGTGTGTGTGTGTGCGTGTGTTTGTGTGTGTGTGTGTGTGTGTGCATATATATATATATATATATATATATATATATATATATATATATATATATATATATATATATATATATATACATATACATATATATATATATATGTATATATATATATATATATATATACATATACATATATATGTCTATATGTAAATATATATATATGTATATATATAAATATATATATATATATATGTATGTTTTTATATGTATTTGTGCGTATGTGTGTGTGTCAGTTTGTATCTCTCTCTCTCTCTCTCTCTCTCTCTCTCTCTCTCTCTCTCTCTCTCTCTCTCTCTCTCTCTCTCTTACTCTTAGTCATTTAAGTTTTTTTATCATAGAAATGTTATTGTATTTCATTCTAGTATTTTCGTTTCTCTCTCATTACCTTTGTAGATTCACAAATTATTCAACGAAATGATATGTATAATTATATGTTTCACTGGGACATTACGACTCGAGAATGTTGTTCCGTGTTTAACATTTTAGGTTTTAAAAAATAACTTCTGCACTATATCTAAAAATAGGAAATATATATCTCCATATTCCACAGAACAAGAATACTAAGTAATCGAAGAAAGTTGCCTGAAAAAAATATTTATAAATAATAGAAAGAGGCCATTAACAATCTCTGAAGATTTAAATGATTATGTATTCTGTTCTCGATAAAAAAAAACTTTTTAATGT
>NC_091583.1:27552594-27557594 GCF_042767895.1 Penaeus vannamei | reverse complement strand
ACAAATTATACAGTACTTCTATTTACAAATACAGTAGTATTCGTATACAAATCTTACAGTATTTTCGTTGTTCATTTATTTACAGTTCATCTAATTTATAAGTCGCATAGTATTTACGTTGTAAAAATTGTACAGTATTTCAAGTCTACTAATTCCATTGTATTTTTATTCATTTTATTTTATTTATTTATTTTTTATTATATATATATTTTTTTACAAATAGACTGCTTTACAGTACTCATTCCATATCTCACCAAGGAAAGGTAGAAACCCGCCTACCCCTTCCTCCTCCTTCCCTCTCCCTCCCCTCCCTCCTCCTCCTTTCCCCGCCCTCCTCCTCCCTTCCCTTCCTCTCCCTCCTCCTCTCTTTCCTTTCCTCCTCATACCCCTCCCTCCCTCCTCTCCCTTCCTCCTTCCTCTTCCTCTCTTCTTCCTTCCCTCCTCCCTCCCTCTTCCTCGCTTCCCTCCTCCTCCCTCCTTCCTCCTCCTCCTCCTTTCCTCTCTCTCCCTTCCTCCCTCCCTCCCTCCTCCACGCCCTTCCACCCCTCCTTCCCCTTCCTCCTCTCTCCCTCTCTTCCTCCTTCGCTCCGCCCTTCCACCCTCCCTCCTCCTCCCTCCCTTCCTCTTCTCCTCCTCCTTCCTCCTCCCTCCTCCTTCCCCTCCCTCCTCCTCTCTACTCCCTCCCTCCTCCCTCCCCTTCCTCCTTTCCTCCTCCTCCTCCTTCCTCCCTTTCCTTCCTCCCTCCCTCCCCTTCTCTTCTCTCTCCCCTCCCCCACCTCCCTCCTTCTCTCCCCACTTCCTCCCTCCTCCTTCCTCCCCCTTCCACCCTCCTCCTCCCCCTCCCTCCCCGCACCGAATGCCACTGTATTCACCCCAGCGAAAGTTTGTCAGCTCATATGAATAATCATACGGAGTTATTAATCCCCGCAACACTGGCCGACGCGATTTATCAAATAATTGCCGAGGGATTTTCACACACGACCTCATATTAATTTGTTTCCCTTCCTCCTTTGATGCGATTAAGGGGCGAGTCGAGCGCGAAAAAGGGGGGAGGAGGGGGAAGGGGGGGGGGGCGGAGGTGGGGGGGGCTACATTGTTCGGTCGGCGGTTAAGGGCGGGAATCCCGTACGTCCGGAAGGGGGAATTCGACCATGCGGGTATATGGAGGGGGACGGGTGGGGGGAGGGAGGGAGGGAGGAGGGGGGGGGGGAAGTTTAGAGCATGAAAGATTGATTGTATAGCTGGTGTTTAAGGATCATTCGGACGTGTAATGATCGGGTCCGTACGCCACGCACGTGCCTCCGTCCGTGATGCTCTGGACCCCCCACTGCCACACGGACGACGATCTTCGCCAATATATTACTACTACGACCGTGGCCTTTTATGCGGCGGCTCGTATCAAAATTTCCTTTCTTTTTCTTTCTATTTTTTTTCTTTCTTTTTTATCTCTCTTTCGTGAAAGTTGCTTGACTGCGGGTTGTAAAAAGGGCAGAGACGTGACGGGGTTGTTTTTCTTTTTCTCTTATTCTCCTTTATTTTTCATTTTATCCGCTTTCCGGTGGGTTCGTACGCTCAGCGCGTGTGCACGTGTCGGCAATATTGAGAGAGAGAGAGGGGTGGGGGGGGAGGGAAAGAGAGAGAGAGGGGTGGGGAGGGGGAGGAAAAAAGAGAGGAAGGGGGGGGAGAGAGAGAGAGGGGAGGGAGGGAGAGAGAGGGAGGGAGGGGGAGAGGGGGAGAGAGAAGGAGAGAGAGGGAGAGAGAGGGAGAGAGAGAGAAAGAGAGAAGGAGAGAGGGGGAGAGGGAGAGAAGGAGAGAAAGAGGGGGGGGAGAGGGAGAGAAAAGAGAGAGGGGAGGAGAGAGAGAGGGAGAGAAGGAGAGAAAGAGTGGGGGGGGGAGGAGAGAGAGAGGGAGAGAAGGAGAGAAAGAGTGGGGGGGGGGAGAGGGGAGGAGGGGAAGAGAGAGGGAGAGAAGGAGAGAGAGAGAGAGAGAGGCAGAGAATTACACGTGCTCTCTCTACCAGGAATTTAATATGGTATAAGACCTATTCTTCGACAAAACCTAAAACTCAGAGAAAAATCATCACTAATTTCAAAAACATATTGATAAACTTTCACCACTTATTATTAGTATCTTTTATTTATAATCTTTTCTTTTTGCCTTTGCTTAAATCTTTCTTTACGGAATACCAAGAAAAAACAAAACAATAACACTGACTTTATCAAATCTATTCAATTACTTTTCTTTTTGTTTTTCCAAAAAGAAAGAAAGAAAGAGAAAGAAAGAGAGAGAGATAAAGGCAGAGAGAGAGAGAGAGAGAGAAATAAAGAGAGAGAGAAAGGCAGAGAGAGAGAGAAAAAGAAAGACAGAGAGAAAAAGAAAGAAAGAAAGAAAGAAAGAGAGAGAGATAAAGGCAGAGAGAGAGAGAGAAAGAAAGAAAGACAGAGAGAAAAAGAAAGAAAGAAAGAAAGAAAGACAGAGCGAGAGAGAGAGAAAAGAAAAAAAAAGGAGGGGTAGGGAGAGAAAAGGAATATTTTTGTCCTTTGACATGACACCGCTTAGTACAGCTCGATGGGCGTGGCATCGATTCCTTCCGCCCGCGAGTGTGACGGTTCTGTGACGGCGATTGTGAGGGCGGTGGCGGTGGCGGTGGAGGGCGATTGATATATATATATATATATATATATATATATATATATATATATATATATATATATATATATATATATGTATATATATGTATATATGTATATATATATATATATATATATATATATATATATATATATATATATATATATATATATATATATATATATACATACATATAGATAGATAGATATAGATATAGATAGACAGATAGATATCAATGCATACATATATATGTATATATATATGTATATATATATATATATATATATATATATATATATATATATATATAGACATACATATAGATAGATAGATAGATAGGTAAATAGATAGATAGATATCAATGCATACATATATATCTATATATATCTTTCTATATATATATATATATATATAAATATATATATATATATATATATATATATATATATATATATATATATATATATATATATATATATATATACATATAGATAGATAGATAGATATGTATATAGATAGAGATAGACCGGTAAATAGATAGATAGATATCAATGCATACATATATATGTATATATATATATATATATATATATATATATATATATATATATATATATATATATATATATATATATATATATATATTTATATATATGTATGTACATATATATATATATATATATATATATATATATATATATATATATATATATATATATATATATATTTATATATTTATCTATCTATCTATCTATCTATCTATCTATCTATCTATCTATCTATCTATCTATCTATCTATATCTATATATATATATATATATATATATATATATATATATATATATATTGATATCTCTCTATCTGTCTCTCTCTCTCTCTATCTATCTCTCTCTCTCTCTATCTATCTATCTATCTATCTATCTATCTATCTATCTATCTATCTATCTATCTATCTATCTATCTATCTATCTATCTATGAGTATATACATATGTGTGTGTGTGGGCGTGTTAGGCATGTATTTATATCCACGTTCTTTGTGCTTATGTGACTGACAGGAACACCTAATCTTTCATTACGTAGAACACCACAAGCACCAGAAAGCTTTTCCCTTAAGTCTGTTTGTCAGAAGCATTATAACGGGAATCACGCCTTTATGGTGTTCTCTTGCAGTCACTTTCAACAAGAGACACATGGATGTACATAAACAAACACACACGCGCGCTCAAACACGCACTCATACACATACGCATATACACATACATAGGCACACAAACGCACGTACATAGAAAGAAAGACATGTACAAAAGGACATGGATATACATAGAAAAACACACACGCGCACACACACACACACACACACACACACACACACACGCACTCATACGCATATACACATACATAGGCACACAAACGCACATACATAAAAAGAAAGACATGTACAAAAAGGACATGGATATACATAGAAAAACACACACGCGCACACACACACACACACTCATACACATACGCATATACACATACATAGGCACACAAACGCACGTACATAGAAAGAAAGACAAACACAAAAATGACATGGATATACATAGACACACGCTCACATACACACGCGCGCATATGCACATACATAGAGACACTAAACGCACATACATAAAAAACACACACACACACACAAAAAGAAAGTGACACATCAATCATAGGATCTCTTGGTCACGCATGACGAATGGTAAAACAAAGAAAACAAATGAATAAATGAATAAATAGATAAAAGAAATAAAAACAAAAATAAAAAATAAAATAAAAGGTATTTTGAAATGCATGCATAGTGTCTGAACTTCATAGGTAAATTAAACCAACATGTGCATACAAAGGTTCGTTGCGCCCTTGACACAGGTATGACAGGGGGAGGGGGGAGGGATAGAAAGGAGGGAGGGGGAAGGAGGGAAGAGGGGAGGGAGGGGGGTAGAGGGAGAGAGGGAAAGGGAGGGGAGGGATAGAAAGGAGGGAGGGGAAGGAGGGAAGAGGAGAGGGAGGGGGTAGAGGGAGAGAGGGAAAGGGAGGGGAGGGATAGAAAGGAGGGAGGGGAAGGAGGGAAGAGGGGAAGGAGGGGGTAGAGGGAGAGAGGGAAAGGGAGGGGGAGGGATAGAAAGGAGGGAGGAGGAAGGAGGGAAGAGGGGAGGAGGGGGTGAGGGAGAGAGGGAAAGGGAGGGGGAGGGATAGAAAGGAGGGAGGAGGAAGGAGGGAAGAGGAGGGAGGGGGTAGAGGGAGAGAGGGAAAGGGAGGGGGAGGGATAAAAGGAGGGAGGGGGAAGGAGGGGAAGAGGGGAGGGAGGGATAGCGGGAAGAGGGAAGGGAGATGGGGAGGGATAGAA
>NC_091583.1:27542594-27545094 GCF_042767895.1 Penaeus vannamei | reverse complement strand
ATCGTTGTCATTGTGATTATTACCATTATCATTATCATTATTATCATCTATGCTATTATTGTGATTATCATTATTATTATCATTATTTAGATTATCATTGTTATTAGTATTGCTATGATTATCATTACTATCATTATCATTATCATTACCATCATTATTATTGCTATCATTATTATTGTTATTATCATTACCATTACTGTCATTCTGATAACTATTAGAACATTATTACTGTTATTTTTATCATCATTATGATCATCGTTATCATCATCATTATTTTATCATTATTACTATTGTTTTCAACATCATCATTAGTACAAATGGTAAGAAATTAACAACATTGTATAATTCAACAATACATAACATAGCATTATAGACAATAGCATTATAGATAATAGCATAAGACATAACACAACATAACATAACATAATATAACAACATATTATAACATAACAGAACAGAACAGAACATAACATAACAAAATATGATATAACGAATAACATAACATAACATAATATAACAGAACATATCATAACATAACATAACATAATATGATATAACATCGAATAACATAACATAACATAACATATCCTTACATGATATAGCATAACATATAAGACGACGCACCATACCATAGTATAGCATAGTAAAGCATTAAATAACATAGCAATGGCATAGCAGAACAACACTGCAAAAATTGAGAAAAAATAGCCAAGAATCTTTATTCACAGACACACAATTCACAAAATAGATAGTAAATGATAATAATAATGAAGAAAAATCCTCGGTCATTTATTACATCACAAAAAGAAGAAACGAAATAAATAATTGAAAGAATAGAATAACTCCATAAAATATGAATTTCTCTTCTTGATATTTCCAGAGAAAGAGAGAGAGAGAAAGAAAAAAGGAAATCCGTGAGAACCAACGTGAAGAATGTTAATGATGCTCAGAAAAAGAAAGAAAGAGAGAGAGAGAGAGAGAGAGAAAGAGAGAAAAAAAAGAGACAAAGGTGAACTTGAGGAATGTCAATATATTCTGGCCGTTCCTGAGATAACATATGGGAAAAATGTGACCTTACCACAGATTCAACCCAGACGCTTGACCCACACGCAAACCGTGCGACTTGACAGGGGGAGGGAGACGGGGGGGGGAAGGGGGAGGGGGAGGGGGGGCTTGGCAGGGTAAGGGGGGAGGACTTGGCAGGGGAGGGGAGAGCTTAGCAGGGGGAAGTGGAGAGGAGGGCTTGGCAGGGGTGGGTTGGTAGGGGAGGTGGAGAGGAGGGCTTGGCAGGGGTGGGTTGGCAGGGGGAGGTGGAGAGGAGGGCTTGGCAGGGGGAGGGGAAGGTGTGGGTTGGTAGGGGGAGGGCTTGGCAAGGGGATGGGGTGGGTTGGCAGGATAAGGAGGAGGGCTTGGCAGGGGTGGGGGAGGGTGTGGGTTGGTAGGGGGATGAGGAAGGGGGAGGGCTTGGCAGGGGGAGAGGGTGGGTTGGCAGGGGGAGGGGGAGAGTGGGGAGGCCTTGGCAGGGGGAAAGACAGACAGACAGACAGACTGAGAGAGGGGTTCCAGAGACCATTCACTGAGATGGTCGTGTATGTAATTTATTGGTGTTGTAATTCAAGAAAGGTGTTGTATTATAGATTCTGAACGTGTAATTATGTATGTACATTGTTAATGTTGCTGTAATATCTTTGCAATACTGGAGGTGTATTCTGCAAGGTATAGTATATCTGTATTTTCAAGGACGTGTTATGTGTTAAATCCCTGAGCAATTGATAATGTTATCGAAAATATTTTTTTTTTTTTGTATTTACTGATTGGTGATTATTACTTAAGAAATGCGAGAGGTCTGTAAGTAGAATAATGATGATAATAATCATTATGATAATGATAGGAATTATAAGAATAAAGATAGTGATGATGATGATGATGACAATGATGATGATGATAACGGTGATAATGATGAAGATAACGATGATGATGATAATAGTAATGATAATAACAACGGTAATAATGATGAAGATAGTAATAATAATGATAATGATACGAATACTACCGAAGATAATGATAATAATGATATGATAAAAATAAGAATCATCATTACTATGATAATAATGATGATAATAAAGGCAACAATACCAACAGCAAAAACAATAATGATGATAATAGTGATGATAGTAATAATGATTAAAATGATAATGACAATTACACTAGTCACCAAACGACATCAACAATATCAGACAATAAACCCATCGAAACAACACCCAATAATATTAATGATAATGATAATAGTAATAATGATAATAATAACAATAATGATAATGATAATAATAACAATAATAATAATGATGATAATAACGATAATAATAATGATAATGATAATAATGTTAAAGATAATAATGATAACAATGATAATAATGATAATAATAATAATAATAATAATAATAATAATAATAATAATAATAATAATAGGAATAATGATGTTAATAATAATAATAATAAT
>NC_091583.1:27522594-27525094 GCF_042767895.1 Penaeus vannamei | reverse complement strand
AATAATGATAACAAAGATGATAATAACGATAACAGTAATGATAATAGTGATATTTATGTAAATAATAATAATAATGATAATGATAATAATAATGTTAACAATAATAATAACAATAGCATTAAAGATGATTATAATAAGGATAATAATAGTAAGGATAATGATGATAATAACTTTAATGATAATAAATATAATGGTGATAATTATAATAATAATGATGAGAATAATTATTATAATTATTACTAATATGATAATAATAATAATAATAATAATATTGATAATAATGATAATGATGATAATGATAATAATAATAATAATAATAATAATAATAATAATAATAATAATAATAATAATAATGATAATAGTAATAATAATAGTGATAACGAGAATAATGATAATGGTAATGACCATAACAATGATAGTCATAAAAACATTGAGAATGATAATGGCATTCATAATAACAGTAATAATAGTAATGATTGCGATGATGAAAATAACAATAACAACAATAATAATGATGACAATATCGATGGTAATAATGCTAGTGATAATACAAATGATAGTAACAATGATAATAATATTAATAACAATGACAATGATACAAATGGTAATAAAAATAGTAATGAAAGTAATAATAATGATAATGATAATGATGATTAAAATAATAACAATGATGATAATGATTATAATGATAATAATAATGAACTTCATAACAATTATGATAATGATAATGATAATAAGAATAATAAAAATAATAGAAAAATAACAAAAAATATATTAATGATGTTCATAATGGTGTTAATAATAATAGTAAAAATAATGGTGATGAGAATAATTATAATGATTGTGATGCTGATGATAATAATAATAATAGCAATAGTAATGATAATTATAATAATGATAATAATAATAATGATAATAATAATAATGATATCAATAATAATAATAGTAATAATAATAATAACGATCATAATAATGATTATGATAATAATAATAATAATAATAACAATAATAATAACAATGAAAATAGTAATGATAATAATGATAATAATGATAATGATATTATCATCATTACTGTTATTATCATAATATAAATAGTGATTATAATATCAATAACAATAATAAAAACAATGATATTAATAATAACAATAATAATAATCATTATTATAGTAATAGTAATAACAATGATGATAATAATAATTATTATTATTATTGCTATTATTATTATTATTATTATTATTATTATTATTATTATTATTATTATTATTATTATTATTATTATTATTATTATTATTATTATTATCATTATTATTATTATTATCATTATCATCATTACTATTATTACTACTATTATTATTATAATGATAATGGTAATTATAATAATGATGATAATGATAAAAACATTATTAATGAGATAGTAATAATTACTAATATAATAATAGTAATGATAATATTAATGATGATTATGATAATGATAATGATAATTATGATAATAATAATGATGATGATAACAATAATAATGATAACAACAATGATAATGATAATGATGATAATGATGATGATAGAAATAATAATAATAATGATAATAATAATAATGATAATAATAATAATAATAATAATAATAATAATAATAATAATAATAATAATAATAATAATAATAATAATAATAATAATAATAATGATCATAATAATAATAATAATGATAATAATAATAATAATAATAATAATAATAATAATAATAATAATAATAATAATAATAATGATAATAATAATGATAATAATAATAATAATAATGATGATAATAATAACAATAATAATAATAATAATGAAATTAGTAATGATGATAATAATGATAATAATAGGGATGATAACATCAAAAGCAACAACAACAGCAACAATAACAACAATAATAGTAGTAGTAATAATAATAATTATAATAATAATGATAATAATGATAATAATAATAATAATAATAATAATAATAATAATAATAATAATAATAATAATAATAATAATAATAATAATAATAATAATAATAATAATGATAATAATAGTAATAACAAAAAAATAATAATAGTAATAATAATAATAATAATAATAAAAGTAATAACAATAATTATAAAAATGATAATGATCATAATGATAATGATAATAATTGTAAAAATAATAACAATAACATTTACAACAATAATGATAATTATTGTAATGATAACAATGATAATGATAATAATGATAACAGATATAATATATACTCATCTTACCCAACAACAAATATCAGGAGCATTATATCGAATCATAAAAAACTTATTATTACATTATTATTATTATTACATTATTATTATTACATTATTATTACACCTACATGACCTTTCAACGATGCAAGATTAATGTAAAGTGATCTGTAAGAAAGATTAGTCCACAAACACTTTCCGAAGAAATATTAGAATCTTTGACAGCAGCGGAAGACCTCGGCTGCAGAGTCCGCCCCGTGTGAGTCCACTAT
>NC_091583.1:27505094-27510094 GCF_042767895.1 Penaeus vannamei | reverse complement strand
CTTTGGGCGAAGACTCTCGTGGTTCGGCCAGTGAGTGTGATCCGCGGTTCGACGCAGCGCAGGAGTCGGCACCAGGACCCTTCCTCTCGCTCCCTGTGGCTCAGGGCCTCCGCACGCGACGAATATGAGTTGTGCTCAAGTGATGTACCAGCCGTACGCTCCCAGTCCTTACGTGGTGCAGCCGGAGACGCCGCAGGCAGCACCTCCGCATGCGTCCGGCCCGTCGTCCACGCCGGTGACGGAGGCCAGACACGCTGACGGCGTGCTCCACCACCCACAGCCGCCCGCCCCCAGCATCACTCCCCAGAGTCCGCCCCACGCCCACCATCACCACCACCAGCCGCCGCCACAGCCACAGATACCACAGAGCAGCGAGGCGGGGGGTAGCAACACGCAAATACAGCAGCAACAACAACAGCAGCAGCAGCAACAACAGCAACCTCAGCAGCCGCAACAGCAGGGAGCGTCGGACCTCAGCGGGGGGCAGCGATCCCATGCCCGAGCGCCCTACAGAGCCGCCTCCAATGGCTCTGCGGCGGCCGACCCCGACGCTCCTCCGCCAGAGAAGGTAGGTCATCGGACGGTTCTTCTGGGGGTTCTGTGACCTGCCCTGGTGACCTAACCCTGGGTTTCCTTGCGCTCTGACCTTTGATGGAGAGTGCAGGCCGAAGTATCGCATAATTTACAAATCAAACAAAATTTATTCTCTCTCTCCAAATGATGTTCATCACGAAATTACCGACTAAAGATTTAGCAAAACCCATGACGACAGAGAAATCGTAAATAATAATAACAATAATCGTATTAAATCTCATCAAAGTGGAAAATACCTTTAGAACCTCCCCCATGTGGCAGAGACAACCCAATCCCATTCGGGCGGCACATCCTTTCCGAATTCTGTCTCGTTCCATATTTACATAATTTACCGCGAATTTGTCCGGTAATGGGAGAGTACACGATACATCATCCGAAGTGCTCGTTAGCGTCATGAGGGGAAAGGAGGGGAGGCATGGGCGGGGGCCGTAGAGTGGGCGTGAAGAGAGACAGAGAGAGAGGAAAAAAAGGGAAAGAAAAATAAGCGGTTGATGAAAACTTGAGTAAGCGGCTACTGAATGGGCGGGGAAGTGAGAACATGAGCGGGCGTTGCGTGGGCGGTAATAGATGATGATTGACGTGAGATGGGCGTGATAAGGCGGTAAGAAAATCGGTGCAATGTGACGGTTAGTTATGTCGGAATAAGAACTGTCATAGAAAATGATGAACATAACTTTATAGACCGGGACTGAACACCTTACGCGCCTTTTTAATTTAGAAGATAAATTGTGTTTAGTTTATTAACTCAATACTGAAAGGAAGACAAATGAAAAAAAATATGAAATAAACTCAAAAAAACATTTTTTAATTATATACGCTCTATCATATAATGAATCAATTTGCCTTGTAACAGTCCTAACCACTTAAAAAAGGCACTGAATGGGTAGTTAACCGAAGATAAACATAATCTTTTCACGATGTAATTATAAATTTACAAACGGTATTAACAGTAATGTTTATTATGCAGTATCGATGATGACGAAGATAATGAATTGTATGAAAGGGGATTATTATACAAATATGATGTTAGTTTTTAAAGTAGTTACGGAAATGGATTAACATTATTACTGTTGTTGTTATTAATGTGTTGATATTATCCCTAAAATTTGTGATATTATTACTATCATTCTTGTTATCATTATTATTATTATTACGATATTATTATTATTATTATTATTATTACGATATTATTATTATTATTATTATCATTATTATTATTATTATTATTATTATTATTATTGTTATCTCGTTATTATTATTATTATTATTATTATTATTATTATATTATTATTATTATTACTATTACTATATTTTTCATTTATTATTATTATTTCTGTCATATTATTATTATTGTTGGTATTGTTATTGTTACTATTATCAAAGATATAGTAATTAATGATACTATTGCTGTTGTTATTAGCATTGTTACTATTACTACTACTACTATTATTATTATTACTATTATTATTATTATTATTATTATTGTTTTGTTGTTGTTGTTGCTGTTGTTGTTATTGTTATTATCATCAATATCATTAGTAGTAGTAGTAGTAGTATAATTATCATTACCGTTATCATTATTATTATCATTATCATTATCATTATGATCCTTATTATTATTAGTATTATTATTATTATCATTATTATTATTATTATTATCATTATTGTTGTTGTTGTTAATGTTAATGTTATCATAGACATTATTATTATCATCATCATCGTCATTACTACCACTGTTATTAATATGACTTGTTATTATTATTTTTACAAATATTCTTATTGTCATTATTATTATTACTTTTATTAATGTTGTTGTTATTATCATTATCGTTATTATTACTATCATTGTTATCATTATCATCACTACTACTACTACTACTATTGTCATTATTATTATTATCATTGTAATTATTATTACTAATGTCATCATTATCATTATTCTTATTATAATTACTGTGATTACTTATATAGTTATTATTATAATTTCTATTACCATCATCATCAACATCGTTATTATTATCATAATTTTTATATTCGTTTTTTTAGCATTACTACAAATATTGCTATTATTAGTACTACGAATATTTTTATCATATACATCTTTATGCTTACCATTTTATTGGCATTTTTGTCATTATTGCGGCTACTAATATTGTTTTTGTTTATGCTAGGATTGCATCATTATCATTATTAATATTTTTATTGTTGTTATTATCATTATTATTAATATTTTCAATTTCATTAATATATTCATCATCATGATTATCCTTACCCTTATTATACTATTATTATTGTTATAGCGATTATCAGAATTTCATATTGATACTATTGTTATGATTATTCATCATTATTTTTATTACTATTATTATTATCATAATAATTATTGTTAACATCATCATCGTAATTATTATAATTGTTGTTGTTATCATTGCTATTGCTATTATTATTAATTTTCATCGTTACTGTTATATTCATCATCAGTATTGTGATCAATATTATTATTATTATTACTATTAATAACATCTCATCATTGCTTTTTATCATTATTCTATCATTATCAAAATTAATATTAATCGTTTTAATATAATTATTGTTTGTGCCATTATCATTGATATTATCGTCATTATAATTGTCATTATTAATATCATGCATGATATTACTATTCCTATGATGGTAATGATGATTATTATTTACGTTGTTATTATGATTATAATAATAATAGTAATTATTATTATTAATATTATTATTGCTATTGTTATCATCTTTTTCAAAATATCATTATTATCATTATTATTACTTTTTTATTATCATCGTTATTGTTAACATTATTATTCTTAGTTGTTGTCATCATCATTACTATTTTTTCATTATCGATATCATTACTATTATTATGATCATCATCATTATTATTATTATCATAGTTTTTTCTGATTATTATTATTATTGTTATTAAAATTGTTATTATTATCATTATTATTATTATGAATAATATGATTATTGTTATCACTTTTGTTATTGTTGTTTTCCTTGTGTTCTATCTGTAATTATTTTATTATAATTTTATCATTACTCTTATTCTTTTTCTTTTCATTATTATTATCATTATTATTATTATTATTTTTATTATTATTATTATTATTATTATTATTATTATTATTATTATTATTATTATTATTATTATTATTATTATTATTATTATTATTATCATTATTCCAGTTATTATTGTTGTTGTTATCATGATTATTATTATTAGTACTATTATTATTATTACAGTTATTATTATTACAGTTATTATTATTATTATTGTTATTATTATTATTATTATTATTGTTATTATTATTATTATTATTATCGGCATTACTTCTATAACTGTTATCACAATTACGATATTATCATAGATCTTACTATTGCTCCAACTACTATTACTACTGTTGCTGTTGTTATAACTGACACAACTGCTATTACCTACAATTTCTAATACCATCACTATGAACAGTCTTATTATTAATACCTCGTTATTGCTATAATTGTCCTTATCTTTAATGTTATTTTCAAAATCATTAGAATTACATTTAGCCGCATAGTAGAGATAAGAGGTAATTTTGTTATCATATATCATTTGAATATCATGATCGTGAATGTCCGCTAATTATTTATTTTATTAATTTCCTGTTAATGAAGATAAGGATTAAAATGGTGAAATTGGTATACTGATGATAACTACATTAGTTTTTGGCGATCACATTAATGCAGCTGTAATGTATGACTTAGTATTATCTATTGTGATATGATTTAGATAAAGTATTAAGCATGGGTGATTTAGGTTACGATATTACGATAATCCGACAAATTCTCCCTTTTCTAGAAAAATAACCGATAGATAGATAGATATAGATATTTTTTAAAAAAGTCATGTGTTTTATTTTTCCATGCATTGAATATTTTTTTTTCTTTTTTATTTGGAACCTTTCGTTATCTTCAAACACGTAGAAACATAATTTCTCGGAAAGTAGCGTTAAAAGTATTATAGAAAATACTAGCGTACTAGTAAGTGTCAATGCGATATTTATGTCGAAGATACAGAGATAAACGATTAAGTATTTAGTTAGATATAAGTAGGTAGATATATAGACAGGTAGATAGGGGAATATATAGAAAAAGTAGACATATAGCTAAATAGATGATAGATACATATTTGCAAGGAGAGAAAAAAAAACATACACAAAATTTAGCGAAAAACCCAACGAGAATTATTCACCATCATAACGCATAACATTTTCTCACAGACATAATTATATAGACATAAACATTGCCACTTAACAAACCTTTCTCAATATTTCTCCGATATATACCCGCAGGTCAGATTAAACCCCGTATCTAGTTTATAGGATAAAAATGGTCATTTT
>NC_091583.1:27497878-27502094 GCF_042767895.1 Penaeus vannamei | reverse complement strand
ATAATATCAGTAATGATAATGACATTGATAATGATGATAGTAATGATAATGATGATAATGATAATAATAATGATAATGGTGATAATAAAAATAATGATGATGATAATAAAAATGATAGTAATAACGATGATAATGATGGTAATGATAATGATAGTAATAATGATGACAATAGCAGTAATAATAACAATGATGATAAACATAACAATAACAATAATAATAATGGTAGTGATAACAATAGAAATGATAATGACAATGATAATGATGATATTGATTATAATAATGAAAATAAATAATAGTAATAATGATAATAATGATAGTAATAGAAATAATAACAATGATGATAATAATATCATATATTGTAATCATGATAATAAAGATGATGATAGTGATGATGATAATCATGATAATTACGATAATGATGGTAATAATTCTTAGTTATAAGAATGACAATAATAATGATTATAGAAGTAGTAATAACACTGATAACAGAAATTCTAGTAGCAATAAAAATGATAACAATAAAATGATAATAACGATGATGATGATAATAATGAAGATGATAAAAAGGATATGATACTGATAATGATAAAGATAATAATAAATACAACAATAATGATAATAATAATGATGCTATTGATGAGAACAATATTAATGATGATAACAATAATGATATTAATAGTAATAATGACAATGATAATGATAACAACAACAACGAGAAAGAAAGGAAGAAGAGAGAGAAATAAGGAGAAAGGGGAAGAAGTAGAGTGAAAGAGGAAAAGAGAAAAAAGAAGAGAGAGAAATAAGGGAAAGAAGTAGAGGGAGATAAGAAAGGAGAAAAAGAAGAGACATAAGAAGAAAGAAAGGGGAAGCAGAAGGAAATGGGGGAAGAGAAAAAAGAAGAGAGAGAAATAAAAAGAAAGAGGAGAAAAGAAAAAGAAGAAGAGCGAAAAAAAAGGAGAAAAAAAAGAGGAAGCAGAAAGAAAGAGAGAAAAGAGAAATAGATGAGAGAAAAAATAAAAAAAGAGGAAGAAACAAAGAGAAAGATAAGCAAGAGAAACGAGTAGAAGAGAGAGAAATAAAAATAAAAAAAGACGAAAAAACAGATCGAAAGAGAAAAAAAAAGAAAAAAAAATTACAAAATTAAATAAAGGATTCCTTATACAACAATATTCATAAAACCTTCTACACAAGACTTAAAAAGTGAAAAGAAATGAAACAGTCATATATACATGTCACTGAAACGCTGCAGTGACATTTATAAGTCAAGTTGCATATGCTCAGCAAGGGTGATTGAAGTATTTTAATGGAGATTGTGGTGCAGTTCTGTATAAACTAATTTGAAAAACCTGACAGGTACAGCCCGAGTTAAAGTAGCTGTAATTTCTTCTTATTATTATTCTTTTCCTTCTTATTCTTCTTCTGCTTCTTCTTTTTCTTCGTCTTCTGCTGCTTCTTCTTATTCTTCTTCTCCATGTTCTTCTTCTTCTTCGTCTTCTGCTTCTTCGTCTTCTGCTGCTTATTCTTATTCTTATTCTTCTTCGTCTTCTTCTTTATCTTCTTCTTCTTCTCCTCCTCCATCTTCTGCTTCTTCTTCTTTTCCTTTTTCTCCGTTCTTCTTCTTCTTCTTCTAGTTTCCCTTCTTGTTTTTTCCTCCTGCTCCTTCTTCTTCTTCTTCTTCTCCTCCTCATTTTTCTTCTTCTCCATCTCTTCCTCCTCCTTTTCTTCTTCTTCAGCATCTTCTTCTTCTTCATCTTTATCTCCTTCTTCGTCCTCATTCCTTTTCTTCTTCTTCTTCCTGTTCTTATTCATATTCTTATTATCATTATAATTATTATTCTCCTTCTCATTATTGTTATTATCACTACTCCCCTTACAGATACTACGTTATTAGCTTTGAAATAACACGTAGTAAGGCATTGCATATATTGTTTCTCTGTTTATCAAATGTTTCATTTTTGCCTGGTATGTCTATCAATATTATTGGCATTATAGTCATGGCAGTAATTACGATAATATGAGAATAATAAAGATAACATAACAATGCTCATACTAATGCTAAATGTAGTAATAATGATAGTTATGGTGATAGTAATGATAACAATAATACTAATGATAATTATAGCAATGATGTTGATAACATTCAACTATGATAATGATCATGATAGTGATAAATGATAGAAATAATAACGATGATGATGATGGTAATAATAACAACACCAAAAATGAAGATATCAATGATACAGTAACTAGAGCAACAATGACAACAACAGCAATAATAATGATAATGATAAGGATAATTATGATAATAATAACAACAACAATTATAAAAATATCATTGTTAACTACAGCAACAACAATCATAATAATAATAACAATAACAATAATAAAAGATAATAACTACACCATCACCACAAACATACTCCCAAAAAAAAATCCACACAATAAACCAACACCCCCCAAAATAAAAATAAAAAATTACCCCCCAAAAAATCCAAAAAGAACCAACACCCCAAAATAAAATAAAAAAAATTACCCCCAAATCTCAGCCCGCCCCAAAAAGCGCCCAGGATTATCCCCGAGGATATAAAACGGAGTACCGTAGGATTACTTGCATATTAACCGAGGCTTTTATTGCGGCGAGAGAAGAGATCCCGAGCGAGGTGTTAATGCGAGATGCAGGATCAATGTTGATTTGTGCAACTTATCCGCAGCGAGAGACAGGGCGGTGTGGGTGTCGGGTGGGGGGGAGGGGGGGGGGAGGGAGGACGGGGGGCGGGGGGAGGATACACCTTATGGGAAAGGGGTGGGTGGGCGGGTGTCGGGTGGGGGAAAGGGGAGGGGGACGGGGGTGGGGGTGGGGGTGGAGGAGGATACACCTTATGGGAAGGGGTGGGTGGGCGCGTGTCGGGTGGGGGGAGGGAGGGGGCAGGGGGACGGGGGTGGGAGGAGGCTACACCTTATGGGAAGGGGTGGGTGGGCGGGTGTTGGGTGGGGGGGAGGGGGACGGGGAACGGGGGTGGGGGGAGGCTACACCTTATGGGAAAGGGTGGGTGTCGGGTGGGGGGGAGGGGGACGGGGGTGGGGGGGAGGCTACACCTTATGGGAAGGGGTGGGTGGGCGGGTGTCGGGAGGGGGGAGGGGGACGGGGGTGCGGGGGAGGATACACCTTATGGGAAAGGGGTGGGTGGGCGGGTGTCGGGTGGGGGGAGGGGGACAGGGGGACGGGGGTGGGGAGAGGATACACCTTATGGGAAGGGGTGGGTGGGCGGGTGTCGGGTGGGGGGAGGGGGGATGGGGAAGGGGGTGGGGGGAGGCTACACCTTATGGGAAGGGGTGGGTGGGCGGGTGTCGGGTGGGGGGAGGGGGACGGGGGAAGGGGGTAGGGGGAGGATACACCTTATGGGAAGGGGTGGGTGGGCGGGTGTCGGGAGGGGGGAGGGAGGTGAGGGAGGGGGAGGGGGTGGAGGCTATACCTTATGGGAAAGGGGTGGGTGGGCGGGTGTCGGGTGGTTGGAGGGGGAGGGAGGTGAGGGGGTGGTGTGGAGGCTACACCTTATGGGAAGGGGTGGGTGGGCGGGTGTCGGGTGGGGGGGAGGGGGTGGGGGAGGGGGTGGAGGCTACACCTTATGGGAAAGGGGTGGGTGTTGGGTGTTGGTGTGGTAATTGTTCTTCGGTTCTGTTCACGGGTTTGATTTTTTTTATGGTGGTGAGGAGGAGGGGGGGGGGTTAAGGAGGGGGAGGAGGGAGGGAGGAAGGAGGATGGGTGGGAGGAAGTGGGGGGAGGAGGGAGGAAGGAGGAGGGGTGGGAGGGAAGAGGAGGGAGGGAGGAGGTTGGGGAGGGATGAGGAGAGAAGAGATGGGGGAAGGGGAGGATGGGGTGGGGGGAAGGGGAGGAGGAGGAGGAGGAGGATAATGATAATATGGGTTAAAAAGATTTGAAAAAATATATATCTTTCATCTTTATCAATGACAATATTGTTGTCATAATCACCAACGATAGCATTATCATTATTATTACTATTGTTTTTACTATTATTTTTATCATCATTATTCTTGTTATCATTATTATTACCATCATCATCATCACCATCGCCATCATCATTATTAACATCATGAACAATGTCATTACCATTACTATTACTACTATTATTATTATTACTGTTTTTGTTATAATTATCATTACCATTATCATCACTGTTACTATAACATTATCATT